>NC_081560.1:2959101-3045389 GCF_022355385.1 Mustela nigripes | reverse complement strand
CCTGTCTTCCCAGGTCCCAACTTCAGGTGCACAAAAGTCTGTTGTTTGGGGGGAAATCATGTCATAAATGGGAGGGGGGTCAAGAGGCACCAAAATGTGTGGGGTCGTTCTCTAGGGCTTTGAGAACGTGGGTTTTCCAATCCTAATTTATGATTCTGGAGTAGCAGCTGCGTCCTGCAGGCTCAGGGGTGGGGGCAGGGAAGCCCAGCTGCTCGCCATCCTTTTCTCCTTGCCGCGGCTTTACTGGAGAATTGCTGTCTCTGCTCTTTCTTTTTCTCCTCAGTTACGTTCTACCTCTCAGGGGTCTTTGAGGAAGGGTGGTCCTGAGCGTCCCTAAAAGGAGGTTTCAGAAGCAAAAGCCTCCAGATTTAACACGCGTCATGGTAACGCCGGTCCCTCCCAGCCGCCACAGCGTGCTGGTCCCCAGCACGGCAGCAGGGACCCCCGCCCCGACGCTGTCCCAGTAAGCCTCCCCCAAGTCCCATCTGCAGAACACCAAGTCATATTGTGCTGCTGGAATGTCTCCTGATATTTTAAGGAGTTTGAAACTTTGCTCTCTTAATTAACATTTCCATCTTGCTAAAATTCTGAGTGCACTGATTTTTCAGAAGGGCTAATTGCCAGGCTCCCAGCAGAAGGTCAGCTGCGTATTAAAATATTTCATCGCACAATCCCTGCTGAGTTCAAAGGTGCCCTCATTCAGCCGAGCCAGCCTCCCAGACGGTGGGAGGCCCCTGGCTGGTGCGGCTCCCAGAGTCAGGGGCCTCTGCTGAGCCAGGCCCAGCCCTGGGCTCTGGTAGGCCCTGTTACTGGAGAGACTCCCACCTCTTAAGAGTGGTCTGTCCATACGTGCACAAACCCGACGTGTGCGGTGGGGTAACCAGCACCTCTCCTGGCCACCCTTCCTCCCCGGCTGCAGGCACAGAGCTCCCTGTCGTGTGGCCCATCACAGCCATGCAGCTCCTGTGAGTCTGGAAGGCTCCGGAAGGTTCCGGCTAAACCTGAGCAAAAACAACCCTCCTGAAATACCTCTCCAGCGCCTCTGGGGTAGTTACAGCTGCCACGTATGACGGCTGGGGTACAGGTGTGTGTGTCTGTACAAGAAGACGGACATGTGGGGTTTATACAGATTCTCAACCTGTCCCAGGAGTTCCCAATCCACGACCTAAGTAAGGAGATCAGCTTCTGGTCCCTCAGGGCCCGCGTGCCCTCCCCACTCTGGATGAGTCACCTAAATCCTGAGTGACCAGCTGCCCCAGCTTTTCTGGGACTGGGGGGGATGTCCCAGGCCGTTCAGATGCTCAGTACTAACACCGGGGGTGTCCCAGACAAACAGGTCTGTCGCTCACGCGGGGACAAGTCTCCAGAGCAGGGAGCCCCGCCCCGCCCCAGCCCAGGGCTCCGGGTGAGCCCGCAGCCCCTCCACCCTTTCCCCCAAACACACCCACCCACTCCGATCCCAGAGCAGCTGCCCGACCTCACGTGGGAGCCCGTTCGTGGGCTTTTCCCCACCTGCGGCCTCGGTGCCTCAGATCACCGGGGGTTGCCAGCTCACATGAGGTCCGGAAGAACCGCTGCTCCTGTGTCATCGCCCAGAGAGGCTCCGTGTCTGTGTGCGGGGAAAGCTGCCTGGGGACACCACAGAGAGAGCTCGTGTCTGCTGCAGGACGAGGGGAGGACAGCATGAGGCCCCAGGCCACCCGCCCTGCCCCCACTTGCCCCAGCCACGGGCGCACATCATGGGGGCCGGCGCGGCCAAGGTCAGGAAGGAAGAGCTCAGACAAGTCTAACCAACAGAACAACCACGCGTTCGCCCGGGGCACGACGAGCGGGAAGGACGTCACCACAGCCTGGAGAAGATTGCTGTTCTGACGGACACCATCCATGACGTAACCTGAGAAAGTGTCACACGGTTTTAGAAACGAGTCTCACCTCCGCGTTTTTAAGACACGGGAATGTGCTAAGTGATGACTACAGGGCAGAGAGCAGACAGTGCCCTCGGCCACATGCAAGTGACCTGGTGGTCCCCGAATTTGGAGGTGGGGTGAGGGTCGTTGAGGAGGCTTCCTGCACCGCATAGGGCCATCCTGGGCTCTGCAGAGCAGGACACGGACACGTCACTGTGGACTTAGTCTAGGCTCCCCGGCCCCGGAGCTGCCTCCCCTCGGGAGATTTAAATACCCCGAGACGCGTGACCCGAAACACCTGTTGTGCCTTCACACTGCCTTCCCCCGGCCTGGGGCTTCCAGGTACAGCCTGTGACTGGTGGCCGAGCAGGCCGTGTGTGCAGAACACCAATCCCCATGTGGAGAGGAAGGCCAGGGCAGCACCCCATGATCCCCGGGAGTTCCTCCTGCAAGCTGAGGTCATTTTGGCCGCGGAACCAGAGGCCCCCAGTTAGGTCTGTTCATCCCCACGGAGCAACCCGCCAGGAGAGCCGGAGGGTTCTCATCTTCTCCAGAATGTTTAGTTGTTTTAATATGAATTGCCGAGTGATACGGGGCTCATTTCAAACAGAGGCAATAATGGCAGAAAACAGGGTCAGGCTGGAACAGGGATAGCATTGAAAGTCAAAGGCGCCACCTCCTCCGTGCAGGCTTCAGGGACTGACAGGCTCTGCCTGGCTCTAGCTACACCCACCTTGTGTGGTAAATACCCGTTTCCTGAACTTCTCCCTGGACACACGACATCCTGTGGGCGTTAGGAGAGTGACCCCTTCGTTCTCTTACCCTGACTCTCGCTCAGTCCCAGGGCCAGGCTCATTTTTGCTAGTTATTAATTATTATTAATTGATTTTTTTATTGTAAAAATAACAGAGAACATAGAAAAAATTTCACAAAAAAGGGAAAAAAAATCTCCTTATTATAGTATGATACACTTCGTGTCCACAGATAATTACTGTTAATATTTTGTTGTCTTCATAATCTTGCTTCCCAGAGTAGATGCCCTCCTCATACAGCTATCAGTATTCCAGCCCAACTTCTGTGCCTCCTGTCACGCAGTTAGCACTTTATATAATCAAATACTCGTACGCATCATTTTTTATACTTATGCAATATTTCATAGAGTGGATTTATAGAAATGTATATAACCATTCTCTCGCTGGACATCTAGACTGTTGATAAGACTCAGTATTAGAATCGATGCAGTAGAGTATTTGGGGCCTAAAATGTCCCTGATTCACAGTGATGGGATCAAGAACTCTGAACAGTCTTGGGCTCTGCACATGCAACTATAAGTTGTTTTCCGTGCGCTCCCTCGCCCGTTCTCACGGCATATCCACCAATACCGGGTCTCATCATTTAAGAAAAATATTGGTGATTCTACGATTTAAAACAGTCTTTGCTAATCTAATCCAATGACATAACTATTTAAGTCAGCATGTATGTAATTATACTCATGGTTGATTAAATTGGCGTGTATTTAATAGTAAATTGGTACTTGTCCATAAATTTTTCACAAATTAATACCCATGCTATCTTTTCTTGTGAATTACCTGGTCTTGGTCCATTCATCTTTTTCTTTTTTTTTTTTTTTTTTTAAGATTTTGTGTATTTGTCAGACAGAGCGAGAGAGAATAGGCGGGGTGGGCTTGGGTGAGCAGACAGAGGGAGGGGGGGAAGCAGGTTCCCTGCTGAGCAGAGAGTCTGATGCGGGGCTGGATCCCAGGACCCTGAGATCATGACCCGAGCTGAAGGCAGAGGCTCCACCCGCCGAGCCCCCAGGTGCCCAGCTCGTTCATCTCTTACTTCCTTCCACCGTGTAGATACGAGAGGACGGGAGATCAGTGGTGGAGGGGTACAGGCAGCAGAAACGGGTGTGCGGCGCCCCGGCCCCACGGCAGGGTCTCCTGAGCAGGCGCGGCAGGCTTCCTAGTAGGACGCGCTCTTCCTGCCCTGCCTGCCCTCTGGGGAGCCGCCAATGAGCAGTAACAAGGTCGGGAGGGGGAATCGGGGCTTCAGAGACCTCGGATCATCTACAGACTAGATAAGGAGACCCTCGGTGCTGAGGGACGGGCTGCCTCACATCGCCCCGGAGAAGAAGAAAGTTCGAAGACCGGTGGCCCGGGGACATCAGAGGGACCGCGTGTGAATGGGGTGAGCCGGCCTGTCTGGGAGGCCGTGGGCGGCGTCAGCGTGGCCTCACCCCAGACACCACTGTCCGCGGAGCTCCGGGGTTCCAACCAGCGAGCCCGGAAGAAGGGTCACCAGGAGCCGCTCCAGAGGTCACATGCTGGTAGCCAGAGGTCATTCATGTTTGTCCCATATGCTGAAAGCTCCAGAAACTTGTCGGGGGGGGGGGAGTGAATGTTTCCATCACCTCGGGAATATCGTGGGGCACGCATTTCTTCGGAGCAGAGGACTTTTGGCAACCGAGGAAGCTTCTTGTGAAGTATGGTCTGCAAGTGTTGATGAGGCAAGAGAGGAAGACACCGTGTTTGCTACGGTCAGTGAACTCGCTGCGCGTGGGGAGTTTTCCAACATCGGTGTTTCCCTGCAGCCTCTGTAAAGACCCGGGGTCAGTCATTCTTCCCAGGAGAGCGCTCAGGATTGTTGGTTCTGATGGTCTGGGAGAGGCCGCGAGGCCCAGCGCAGGGGCTGCCGCATTCCCGTGCGCATCGCCGTCACAGGAGGGCTTGCTAAGTCCCACTGGGTCTCGGTCACAGCCCGAGAGGGAGCATTCCGATGTGTTCCCCGGCATCATGGTGCTGCTGGCCCTGGGCTGTCCTCGGGAGTCCCGGGCATAGTGGATCCAGAAACAGGGTGTTCTTGTTCTGCCACTTACCAGCAGCTTGACCTTGGCCAGAGCTTACCCGTTCGGAGCCTTTCCAAGGTGTCTGGACAAGGAGAGGCCACAGATCATGGACTCAGAGTCCTGGTTCTTCAGCCCACATGGTGCACCGACCTGCACATGACAGGTCTGAGTCCTGCTTTCCTCCCCCCAGAGGGGGGAATGATCCACAGTCACACCTGTCTCAGAGGATTAAGAAAATCAGCATTTGAAAGTGCAGAACAATGTCTGGCTGACAGGAAGCCCTCATGAGCATGGAATGAAAATAAATACATACGAAGTATCTGCCCACGCTGGGTGCCGTAGCAAGCCCTCAGCAAACAGTAGTGACCACTGCTGGGATCATGGACGCGATTCCGCCAATCAGCAAAGACTTCGCACGAACCAGTCTGCAAGGTTCTGACGTGGCCATGAGTGGCCATGAACAGAAACACAGCTCAAGTCTCCGCGTTCTTGGGACTTCCGTTTTGTGCAGATTCCGTGGAGGAGGGTCCAGTATGGGGGAGGGAGGGGTAGGCGCTGCATGCAAGCTTCAGAGAGCGGGGTCACCGCCGTCAGCTATCTGCACGGAGCTCACCACGCAGTGCAGTGGAAGGACACCGTTTTGGGGTGTTCAGACTCAAGCTAAGCCAAGATTCCTGGAGGCCGAAAGGAGCACGAAAAGGGCACTCAAGGATTGTGCCACGGTGACATACGGTGTTCTTGGGCTGACTCGGGCTTCTTCAGAAGTGTTCTTGGATGGACACATCAGGGCTTTACCAGTAGATCATGCACCTTTTCACCGCTTCTGCTGACTGACCCTCATCTCTACATCTGCGAGCCTTCGAGGTTCATAGATCTCTGAATAGCATCAGATGCTGCCTTCGGCGAACGGGAGAACAAACCCTCAAAGCTATTCTTCAGAAAATGCAGGCATGAGACATCCTCCCGAATCCAGAATGCTCCTGGTTGCACATGGCACACGAGCTGGTGTCCATTGTCTGCCCTAATTTTGTAAATATAAGCATGGATGAGAATGTGCTTAGACCAGGCAAGGAGCTCCTGGAGGACAAAAACTTGTTATTATCCACAATACCCATACAAGGAAGAGCTTTGCAGAGGAAGAACAGGATTTTTCAGTTATAGGAACAGCATTGCAAATTAAACTAGAATAAACAAAAAAAGTCTCTTACCTACCAGGGATACACAGGATTGGCATCAGGCGTAGCTGTATCCAGGTGCTAGAAGCAAATCCTCAGGTGTGCACCTGTCTCTCCCTCAACCTATCTTGCTTTCTTGCTTTCCTTTTTCCTGCCACACTGAATCCTTTAAAGATCAGCAGCAAGCTCTGACACCCACAATGACATGTGATGCTTGGGGTTCAACCAGTGAGTTGAGGGGCTAAGGGAATGCCAATCCCCTTGGAGCAGAGACTTGGAATGCCCGGGGCCCGCATGGCCCTGTCCAGGGGCTGCCGTGGACCACACAGGGTCATGGTGTGGGCTGTGGTGCTGCTCAAGATACAAGAGGAAGGAAGGAGCAGGATCCCGTTCAGGGTTGCCCAAGGTCGTTCAGGGTCACCAAGCTGTTTTCACGGTAGGGATGTGTGCTGCCCATCTCCCCCGCAGCCTGAGACATGAATTGCTCCAGACCAAGGGCATGTGGCCCCTTCCACCCGGACTGTCTGTGCTCCCATCTCAGGTGGGATCATGGTTTCCGACCTGAGCCGCTCCACGGATCCCCGGTGGACACCAGCCTCCACCCCCCTGAGTGTGAGGAGACGCTCAAACTGCCGCTCCTCTAAGCCATGTCCAGCCAGTATCACACCTGGGAATTCGCCTGCGTGGTGGCGTCCCCATGGCCAGTACAAGGCCCAGGCCACCATCGTCCCTCGGCGGGACTGCCCCACTGGGGTCCCTTGTCCACTCGTTGCGCCCTGCTCCTACAGGGCAGCGGGAGGTCGTGGAGAGCACAGGACGCACGGCCCCACGTTTACAGCAGCTGACAACTGCGGTGAACACCGGAGCCCTCCAGGTCCCCTGTCCTTAGAGGAAAGCACAAAGGCATTACTGCAGACGGCAGGGCCTGCCTCGGCTCTCCCGGCCCCTTCTCCACCACGCCCTCCACACAGTCGCCTTGAGCGCCAGCCTCCTGCATTCCGCCCCGGGCGCCTCCACGTGCCTCTGTGTCCTGCAGGGCTCAGTCCCTCCTCTGGGCCAGCCTCCACCTTCCCTTCCCTCGCCCACTCCCACGCCGTCCTCAGGAACCCACCGCCCAGGCCGCCTCGGGTGCCGTGTTCTCTCCTGCCAGCACTTCCCGGCCAGGGGGAGTTTCAGGAACCCAGACCGTCCTGGGTGGTCCCGGGGCCTCAGAGACCCTCGGTCACGCGGGGGCTGTACACGGTGATCGCACACGTATTCCTGCAGAGAGAATGCTGGCTGCTGCGTCCGGCCGGGCCGCCGCTCCGCGTTCCCAGGTCTGCAAGCAGCATCACATGCGTTTAGCGAACCGTGAAGTCTTTGCTCCCGTGAGGAGGCCAGCAGCGTCACGGTGGACGCCGAACGTGAGGGGCTGAATAAATGCCCACGAACGTAATGTGTTTGGAGACCTCTTCCTTGGCTTGGGGAAAGGTAGCACATCCGGACTCTCCGGGTTAATGTGTGTGTCCAGCGGTGAGAGGACACAGGGAGATTTTTCTGGGTGGGTGACCACGAAAGGGAGGGTCTCCTCGAGCGTGAAGGCTGCCTGCTGGGCGGGTCGTCAGTGTGGCGTTCCCGGTGTCTCCTCTGCGTCTGGGTTGGCGTTTTGAAAGCATGAGGCAGCGCAGGTCCCTTCTGGTAAGATAGTTTTAGATTATCCGTCAGACTTTTCCTTTCCTGGCACTGGAGTCTGCCTGCAGGATCAAAACCTTTTTAACTTGCTGGAGTGGGCGTGGGCTGTGATGGGGGACCCAGAGTTTTGCGGGACAACGTGCGGGAGCGGCTGTGAGGACCCTGCTGGCGGAGGGGTCGTGGCCGTCTGCAGTGACAGTTAGCTGGGCTGGACGCGTGCTCTGCTCTTCACGTGTTCCCTTCAAACCTGCTTTAGGACCTTCAGGGTTTCCTCCCATGGATCATCTCCGACAGGTGTGGCCAGTGTGGCTGGCTGTATTTCCAGGGCGGGACCAGTTAACTGGTTTTTGTCGAGACCTGCCGCTGTCTGGGAGAGAACCAGCATAAGAACCAAGGGCTCCGAGTTTCAGGCTGGTGGAGGTCCTGGAGATGTGAACCATCTGCCCAGGTAGACGGAGTTGTCGCCGCTGCCCAGACGCGATGTGGCCCTGCCCAGCACGGGGCGGGCGCCCAGCCTGGGTCATCGGAGCCACTCGAGTCAGGGGATGTGAGCTTGGTGGGGACCTCCCCAAACTGGGCAAGAAAGCCCCGGGATCTTAAAGCCCCTTGTTGCCGAGCAGCCTGGGCCTCCCCTCCACCCGCCCATTCTCCAGATGCGGTTCTAAACGGGGATCACAGACGGCCCCTTCCTTGCCCGAGCGAGCAGAGGCATAGCCAAATGACAAGTAATAGGAGAGCAAAACAGAGCAAGGAAAGAATTTATTTAATGTCCTGTGATAGCAGTCTCTGTTCCCCTCAGAAGAGCACATGGCATTCTTAGCCCTATAGGGCAAGCAATGTCTGGGCTTCGATGGTTTGATAAACAACACCGTCCCTCCGTGATAAGATCTCTTTTCCTTATTCATGAGTACAAACGCTTCTGTATCTTCTCGGTCTTTGTGTGGGTCTTTGATGGACCCGTCACGTCCTTGACCCGTTCTTTTAGCCGCACAGTGAACATGGTTCATGCGTTCCGCTCAGGAATTTATTCTAGTGACACTGGAGACGCAGGCAGATTCTGGACGAAGATGCAGCCATAGCATTTTTATTGTGGTAAAAACAGAATCGAGTCAAAAATAGGAACATAATTAACATCTCCGAAGAGACGTGTCCCAGCGATGCTTCGTGAGGTCGAAAAGCATCTTTGACATAAATCTTACATTGGTGTGCAGAGTCATATGTTATATGACCTTAGTTTTATTAAAAGCTGGAGTTTGTACCCATCCACCAACACACACACACACACACACACACACATCTGGGAGGGAATAAAACACATCAAAGTCCCTTCCCGTAGCCCCATTCTGTGTGTCCGTGGGGTCTGTAGGATTACCACATCCTTCCTGTTTTCCTTACGTGCTGTGATACTGGGCAGTGCCTGCGGCCCGGGGCTGGTGGGTTTGGGGGTCCTCATAGGCAAGCTGACTGTGGGACGTCAGCCAGTCTGCTGTCCAGAGAAACCCAGCGCGGTTTCGCCCGTGTCCTCGCTCCGTGTTGGGGTGTCTCCCTTGTAATGACTCCCTGGTCAGTTCACTCCGGGAAGGACTCGGAGCTCCCACCATCCTGGGTTTCTGCCAACACGAGCCCAGGGAGGATGGGTTGTGCCTGGGGCCCGAGGGCGGCTCCGAGCCCCTGTGGTGGTCTTGTATCGATCGAGCAAGCATTCTGACTTGAACATCCATGAAAGCCATGCTGGCGTCCGCTTGGTCCGGAAGACTAGAGACAAGAACTAGTGCTGAGGGGTGGTGGGTGTCCCTCTCCCGCAGGATTGCATGAAGCAGTGCCCCCACCACCAAAAAGCGGCCGAGATCACAGCTCCGGCTTCCACCCAGTATGTACTGGTCCCATCGTCCAGGCGCAGGGTGTCAAAGACAGTGTCGCCTACGTTTAGAATCCCGTCTGCCACGCCAGGTGTCCAAGACGACAAGAAACAAAGTTAGTCCAAAGTCAGTGTCCATGCCGACCGGACCGACCCTGAGTTCCAGATGACCTCACAGCAGGGTCTTTCAGTCCGTTAGCCACGGTCGGTCCTTCCAGCTCTCTGTATGGGCCCGTCGTGGGGGGCGTTTGCAGGACTGGACGTGGCATTTATTGTGCATCTAGAAATCAGAGCCATCCGGGAGCACGGGCCTGACCAGGGCAGACTCCCAGGGACCTACTGGCCGCCGCCATCAACATTTTGCTCTTCACCGGTCTCCTAAAAGATATGTGGCCCAGGCTGCAAGATCCAGACACAAGATCTGTGTTCTGGGGACCTGTGATGTGGGTTGACTGTGTGGAGCGCGTCCCGTGGGGTTGGGATGGCCTGCCGCAAAGACGATATAGTTCGCTTTAGGAATGAATTCCTTACGAGGGCTTCTGAGCCCGTGCTGAGGGCTGGTCGCTCCCGTGCACGGGCGGCTCTGTGTTTCACCCCGGGGATCAAATTCCATAGCATATGTAATGGGGTCTCTCATCCGTACTGGCTCCGGAAACATTAGCAACGTGTGCTCGCCCAGGACCGGGGACAGCTCGAGACGTCAGGCAAGGGGAAAAGCGCCCGTTAAGTAATTCCTGCTCTGGGGGCGGCACCTTGAGGTCAGGAAAGTCGGCCGCCCGGGCCAGCCAGAGAGGCCCGGGGAAACACGGCCGCCGGGGTTTCTCAGCCGCCGGGTGGGGAACCCACACTCCCCTTCAATGCCAGCATGTGGGGCTCGCTGTGCATGTTGAAATGGGTGTGAATGCCGAAAGATGTGGAAGCTGGAGGGAATCCTGGAGAGCCAGGCGACCTCCCATCCCCGTGGTGGAGGAGGTGAGCTTCGGCGAGCGACCCACGCGACGCAGTCCGCCGGCGGTCTCCACCGGAACCGAGGTTTCTACCTCGAGTCCCGTGTACCCCCACCTCCTCATGCCACACCGACCTGTGCTGCTTTTGCCCGTCCCGGAGCTGCTCCGTAGGCGTCCCCGTTGGCCTGGATTTTCCAGCAGTGAACGCTGACTTGCACCCGATTGCCGTAATGATCTCGTCCTTGGCTCCTGAGCCGAGTAGCCCCCACTGCAGCGTCCGCGCCCACGAGCTTTGTCGTAACCCCCGCGACGTGAGGATAAGCGTCTTACCGCCACTTACTCTGAGTCCCTGTTGGAAATACTGAGCGTGTTCGACTAACACTCCGTGGCTGCACTCACACGGGCAGAGCTTGATTTCTTCTGAGTTAACTGAAGTTTCAGGAGCTTTTGGATTCCAGAACAAGTGAAAGCCTCAATTAGTCAAAACCCAGCTAACTCCTGTATTAAGTATCAGGGTGTGCTGCCCGCGTGGAGGAGATCCGCCAGCGCACGGAGCATCGGGGAAACGAGTCTGGGCAGGGACGGCGATTCGGCCCCGTCCGTTCATCTGCGATACACCGACGGTTCTGGGCCATGAAAATGTGTGATTCTGTTGATGACCTCAGGCAACAGGGTCCTGACTCAGTAATAACGCCACGCCGTAGACCTCGTTCTAGTCACTAAACCGGGAGAGCAGAAAAACATGGAAATATTTCCCTCAAAATGGAAACCGAAAAGATCTTTTCTTTACTTCAGGAACTCACCTGGAAAGTCGGTTGAACTGAAGTTCACGGCCCTCCGGAGAATTCCGACTCACTGAACTTTCCCAGAATTCACTGTAACCATGAGAGTTGAGTCATGTGACCGCGAACCGTATTGAGTCAAAGTGCTCCTTAAAAAATCAGACTAATAAAAAAGGTGAAGTGTTTTGTAAGAAATAGTGAAGCTTGTACTTCCAGTCCCGTTGGGTGTGTACTTCTGACCTCTCTGTTGAAGACCCGGGTGCGGGCGGGCCGGGGGCAGGCTGACGTGGCTGTACGTATGTGGGCTCTCGCCTGCTACTCCGGGGCGGCAGAAGGAACTAAAGCGCCCAGAGGTGAGGAAGGGATGGGGCTCGGTGAGTCAGGACACGGGGAAGCAAACGTGCCGGAGACCTTCGTCTGCCATCTGGCTCACACGGGTCCGTAAGGGGCATGGCCACACTCGTAGTCCTGGTAAGGATGCCGAGCGGGGAAGAGGGGCGTCCCCACCTGGCTGGCATCTGAGGGGACCGTGGAGAAGGACGTGCAGGTGCTCAAGGGGCAGCAGCTCTGGACGGCAGCGAAGGCGACACGGATCAGACCATCAGAAGCTGCCGGCAAAGTCCGAGGGGGGTGCGCAGGAGCCACACGTCAGGCCCTCAAAGTAGAGGAGACGCTCCCGCTTCCCACTCCCTCATGTGCCCTGCCTGGACCTTCATGCTCCCTCATGCCAGAGCCTCTCCTCATGCAGCCACGTGCGTGTCGTGGAGAGGCAGTCACGGGGAGGGCAGCAGCTGGGCGGACGGAGCCCAGCACAGCCTCCCGGGAGGCCCGGGACACGGGCAGGCAGCGGGGGAAGCCGTCTCCGGTGAGGAGAGAGAAGGTCCTGAGGAGGGGACACTTGGAAGCCCCAGAAAGGGCAGAGCTTCCGGAAGGGGCGTCAGCATGGCAGGGTGCAGGACGCGGGGACTGCCTGCTGTCCCCAGCAGGTACCGTGGTGCCCGGAGACCACACGGGAGGGGAACAGAACAATCTGATTCCTTTGGAGAAACCTGAGCACATGTTTTTTAAAGCTTTCTGGAAGAGAGACTCGAGGCCAAGCTCTGTGCCTGGGATCACAGGACCTTGGGGTGATGACGCGTGCTGTAGGCTCGGCAGCCTTTCTACTGACAACGCTCGAGCGGCCTCGGGTCCCAGGGCAGCTGTCAGTGCGGAATCTGGACACACGGCACGGGCACGGTCATCCTGAGATAGAGGTGGACAGCCCCTTGACTGAGCGGATTCTAGAACCGCGGCTGGTAGGACTAGGAGCTAGCCAGCGAGGTCCCGCAGTCACGCAGCCCCAGACCCAGGCCTACCTGAGTACAGCAGGGCACGGGGGCCGCCGGTGAGGGCTGCTGTGTCAGCCGGAAGATCCTAACGACGGTGACACTGTGACATCACCCTGGGCGTTTGTGTTCTTCTGCGTGAGAGAGAAGCAGCCAGAAGGACAGTGGGGACTCACAGTGGCTCCGACACTCATCCCTGGTCTCGGGCTCATGGCTGGTTAGAAATCACACCGTTCGCTTATTTAACAAATTGCTATAAAGAAGCGGTGTGCCATGGCACAGACCGCCTGAGTCCCCGAGTTCCTGTCTCCCCTTGGGGCACAGCGTTTCGCGTCCCCAGGGCCCCTGGCTTGGACCCCCACTGCACCGCCGGCCAGCAAGCTGGAGGTCAAGCTACTCAGCCTCCCTGCGCTTCTGTCTTCCTCCTCGAAACAAGGCCGCGGCGGATCCACAGCGTCGCGTGAACACGAATGAGCGTTTACCAAGTATATGAAAATGCATGGTCGACATGTGCCCACAAAATAACCCGAAATGGACCAAAGGCCCAAATGTAAGTGTTAAAACTATACGAGCCGAAGAGGAAACCATGGGGGTAAACGTTCATGACCTTGGACTTGGCCATTCTTAGATGCGACACGAAAAGCACAAGAGGAAAAAAGAAAAAAATTCTGTAAATCGGCCTTGAGCAAAATTAGAAGCTAGTCTGGCTCCAGTGTCGCCTCCCCCAAAACCTCTCCTGATCCCTCCCGATGGAACGGGTTTTTATAGTGATGACGCGACAACAGCAGACATGCCGTCGAGCCGGCACTCGGTGCGGGCGCTGCTCCACGCGCTTCCCAGCGTCCGCTCACTCGTCACACCCGCCAGCGTCCGCTTCTGCTGCCATCTCCAGTGACGGAAGAATCCGAGCCCGGGTCACGCCGCGCCGGCTCTGTGCCCCCACGGGCTGTGGCGCGGAGCTCTGTGCCCCGAGCTGGTACAGTCTCGACCCCCGTTGGCAAATGTGAGCCCCTGGGTCTGCCTTTCCCCCAGCAGGTCCCCCTGTGTCGTCGGCCCACCGTGACTCCTGCAGGGGAGGGAGAGTGAGGGAGACGGTCAGGCCAGTGTCCTGGAGTCCTGGAGGGCCTTGAACCCTGGACCAGACGTTTAAACTCGGTTCCATGCCCCAGAAAAGCCACTGCAGGTTTCCAGGAACAGTGCTTTAGGAAACAGGATCGGGACTGGGACGCGTGAGATGCTTCGAGGGAGGGAAGCAGGGACACCTTGCTCTATGGGGGGCCCTGGGGGGGTCAGCCCCAGCAGGGTAAGGGAGAAGCCACTGCAGGAGGGGAGCTAAAGTCTCTGCACGTCGGGGGGCGAGGCGGGGACCGGAGCGGCACGGGGAAGGCATCGAGGTGCTCCCAGGGCGCTGGGAACCGCGGTGATGGCCCATGTGCCGAGCAGGGCTGGGGGGTGGAGGACTCCGCCGCCGGCCCCAGTGCCTGTCCTGCCCCTGCCAGCGCCTGTCCCCAGGTGCAGAGCTGCACACAGCCCCATCTCCGACCCTGGGAGCTCCACCGGCAGGTCTGGAGGAAAACGGAAAACGCCTCCCAAGCACAGCACACTCTTCCTTACAACCTGTTTCTTTTCATTTTCCTTCCATTAAAAATAAAACAAGGTGATAAAGGATTTAATGTCTATCGGAGCACATCTTACTCACTCGAAATATTAATTGGCTGTGCTCTGATTTGATTCAGAAATTTATTACAGGCTTAGAATACATAAAAGAGGTTAAAATTTAGTAATAACATCTTCCCCTTAGGCAAACTCACGAGAACAGCCACTGAAGTTAGATCAGGATGCATACGTGTGTCTGGGGGTCTCCCAGCTCCTTCCCGGTTGGAGTGAATCCCGGAAGCGCCAGGCGTCCTCAGCAGAGATCTGACACTTGGCACTTTCAGATCTGCCGTCGGTGAAAGCCATCTGGGGAAACTGCCTTTTTTGCGTTTTCAATTTAAAAAAAAAGTTAATATTTCCACCTTTTCCTCTCTCCGTGGTCTCTTAAAAGACACTGACGGTATTTTTTATAGACTCTTTTAAAAGAAAAACACCTGGTTTGAGTCCTGTGCCTGGTCCACATGGCTGGGATGGCGTGGACGTGGCCCCTGGACATGGAAGACTGGAGCAGGTGCAGAAACTCGGGGCCCAGCAGGTGTGCACGTCTGAGGGCTCGGACACTCTGCCGACTCTGGCAGAGCTTCAGGGGACATTGGGTTTTCCCTGGGCCATGGGTTTGCCCATTTGGCGGCACGCTGGAGTCACGCGGGACCCTTCTTTAAAATTCTGATTCCCGGCTCTCGCCCCTTGATACTGATCATGGGGCTGGGCTGGGGACCAGGCAGTGGGGTTTTAAGGGCTCCCCAGATCCTGATAGTGGCCAGCATTGGAGAACCACTGACCAAGACCGTCCTGCCCTCCACGAGCAGGTCACCGCCACCCAGCGACTCAGGAGCACCTCTGCCTTCACCTAGACCTGGGTTCACTCAGCGCAGTCAGTGACCCCTCCCGGCTGGTGTCCCCAGCACCCCCTTGTGAGATGACCGGGCCAGCCACACGGTCCCCCACTCATGGCCCTGCTGCCTTCTCGTCGCCGGAAGACTCACATCAACTGGGTTGCCCCTGCTGCTGGTGGGGTTCCACGAGAGGGGACAGACCCTGCGGGAGCCGGCACCTGCCGTTCCCTGTCCCTCACCTCCTCGCCACCTCCGCAGACACCCCGCGCCCACGCCGGCTCGGCTCTCCTCCTGTGCTGCTGCTCCTGTGCACTGAGCTTCTCGGCCCATCTCCGTCCTACTCTTCGCCGCGCCCTTAGCACGAACAGCACTTTCTTGAAACCCCGTCGCCTGGCGCGGCACGGGGGACCCTGGGGGACCTCAGGCTGAGCGAAATAAGCCAGTCTCAGAAGGACAGATATTGCGTGATTCCATTTACACAGGATGCTTCGAGTCACCAGCTTCGTGGAGCATCAGCGTTCGTGGGGACAGTCTCTGCGGGGATGATGGGAAGGTTCTGAAGATGGTGACGTGCTGGTGGCACAATCGTGTGAATGCGCGATGCCACCAGATTATACTCTAAACCGTGGTCATGGTGGCCAGCTTTGCGTCGTGTGTGTTTTTCCACAGTAAGAAAAACTTCCATCATGTTCTCAGTGAATCGTTGACCTAAGTTAGGGAATCCTGTTCTGTGTTCCCGGAGCCCCGCTCTCCCCATCAGAACTTCTCCTGGTGAAGTCTGACTCCTTTACCGGATTGTAAGTGGAATGAAAGCCCGTTTGTGTCCCACCCCATTAAACACGTCACCTCCGGTGAGGGGCACGGGGGGTACCCCTCGTTAACTGACTGCAGTGACTACCGAATGAGTAAATGCCGGGTTTCTGGGGTTTGAGCCCAGCACCGCCAAGAACAGCACAGTAGTGGGAACAGACAACGCGGTTTGGTGGGGAAGCCCCTAAAGGACGAGACCCCGGATTGTCCCGTCCTGGGAGATGAGAGCGTGGGGCGAACTGTGGGAAACAGGAGACTCTGAGTAACTGGAAACGCGGGGCCCGCAGGGGAGCCCCGGAGGATCCCCGCACGGTCCTTGTTCTAGCAGAGAAACGCACCGGGCGGAAGCAAAGCACGTCACCGGCTTCAGATTTCTTAAGAACACCCTGTTCACAGCCACGTCCTGGGCTAACACTGTGTTTTCTCTCCTCCTGATTAGATATTCATCTTCGAAAACAATATCTACTACTGCGCGCACGTCGGGAAGCAGGCCATCCGAGTGGTGTCGACCGGGAAGGAAGGCGTGATTTACAACGGACTCAGCGACTGGCTCTATGAAGGTGAGCCACGCGCGGGCCCGGACGGGGCTGGGGGCCTGCTGCCTGACCAGCAGTGCTGGCTGTTTTCTTGGACTTCAGTCCAGTTAAATCTCCAGTTTCTTAAGGTTCTGCTGGGTTACAAAGATGCCGTTGGAGTTCAGGGAGCATTAGGCCGTCAGGGGAGCCCTCGCTTGGTGGCCAGGTGTGCAGAGATTTCTAGAACCCGAGGTCCTGGGGGAAGAGGCAGTAGGTGCTGTCCTGGGAGGTTTGCACGTGCAGAGCTTTCTCGAGCCCCTCCCCAGGAGGTAGGGTGCCTTGTTGTGCTGGGGGTGGAAGCAAGAGCTGGAGAAGAAATGAGAGGCAAAGCTTTCCAAGGAAGCCGGGCCGGGTGATCGGCGGCTGTGAGGACGTCTGCCGCGGTGGGTGTTTGCTCCGGCTGGCTTGCCCCTGGCGCCAGTTCTCCCCCGGAATGCATTATTGAATAACTAAAAATGTGAGCGGGAGGCTCTCTTCTTAAACATTTACGATCCGTCTCCGTGCTGATGAGAATCCCGTCGTCACGGCAACACTCCTGACTGGTCGCCATCGCGTTCCGGTCACTGTTCTGGGCACTTTCCTACCTGCTGCCCCACTTCGCTGTCTGTCCATCTGAGTCAGTGCTGAAGGGCACTGTAGACGGGGCCTTAAACATGCCTCTGTTCCTCCCGGTTCTGGGGCCGCACGTCCAAGCCCGGGATGCCGGCCGAGCCCGTGTCTGTCGACCCACCGCTCTGCTCACAGACGGGGTCTCCTCGCTGCGCCTGCACGTGGCGGAGGCGGGAGACAGATCTGGTCTCCTCGTCCCCTCCTCAGGGCACCAGTCCCCCCTCGTGATCCCAGCCCCGCTCAAAGTCCCCACCCCACCCGGGACACAGGCTTCAAGGTGAATTCTCTGGGATGCAGACATTCAGCCCACACTGGCCTCACAACAGCGGGGTGACCGCACCCCCACATGGGGCAAGAGAAGTCAGGCGTTCGGCCAAGTCCACACCAAGTTAAGGCACGTGTGCTGGGGGTATCACTGGTCGAGTCTGGGGCAAGTGCTTTCTACAAATGCAGGTGGGGTCAGGATCTTTCTGCACCAGTGCTGGGCCGACAGGCAGCCTATTCTCCCGAGCCTGCCTGCCTGAGGCCACACGGCCGGGGCTCGGTTCCCCATGCCAGGCCGGGTCAAGGAACGATCAAGCCCAGAAAATACCAATTTCCTCAGTGCTGCGCGTTCCTCAAGCTGGGACCGCACTGCGAGGCTATGTGCGCCCGTGGGCCTAACTCAGAGAGACGGGGAAGCTTAGCACCAGTCACCATCCGCACCCCACGGAGGGCTCCGAAGCAGAAAGTTCTCTGACTCGATTTCTTGTGTCCGTTGCACACAATGAAATGCTCCGTCCTCGGGACAGAGCTGGGTATGAGTTTGACGGACGTACCCACGCTGCGTCCCGAGCACGACGTGGCGCATCCCATCGCCCCGGAAAGCTCCTCTGCGCCTTTCCTGTTCCACTCCCGCCCGAGTCTCCTTCCTGATGCCACCACCGTCCTGACGTCGTAGGGCCTGTTTCCCAGCAGACGGGCCAGAACACGGGTGCCCACCAGGGAGGTCCTCCGGGCCAGTCACCCCTCCAGGGGCTTTATTCTAATGTGAGGCTGGCAAGGCTCAGAGCACTTAGGATTCCAGGTTCTGAGTTGCTTTCCGGGCCCTGGGAGAATCGGCCTGAAGATTTTATGGCCCATATTGTCCTGGGCCCTACCTGCGGGTGTCACTGGCATGAAAAGGTAACTGGCCGGTGTCCACTCTGGTCATGCCCACAGCCAGCCCTGTACGTGGATCCTGAAAGTTCTGCACAGTAGCAACCCGAAGCCCCCCCTAAAAAAGAAAAGATCCTGGAAGCCTGGCTGTAAGAGTTTAGACAGCTCTGGGACTAATCTCCTTTAAAGAAAAAAAAAAAACCCATAACCAGAAGATTTGAAATATCTTTTTTAGTATCTTCTTAATAAAATAAAAAGCTCATTGCTCGGCAATTCAAGTTAAGCTTTTGCTTCAGCAAATCCAGTGAAAGGAAATTTTTCTTCCAGGCATTTACACACAATCATGTTGGCGTGATAACGGCCCCAAATATTTCAAATCAGTCACAGCCGCTGTGGCAGCGTCCTCTGCTTGTGGTGTTCCCCAGAAGGTTCTAGACCCCCAGGCTTGGGTTTCTCAAGCAGGGGGCCTGAGAGCCTGGAGGCATCGTGGTTCCTATTTGAGTAACTGGGTAGAGGGTAGACTTTGAAGATGGTCTTCTGACTTAACTGTTTTACTTCCAGCTGCTTCTTCTAAAAAAAAAAAAAAAAAGGCACCTGGGTGGCTCAGTGGGTTAAAGCCTCTGCCTTTGGCTCAGGTCATGGTCCTGGGGACCTGGGATCAAGCCCCACATCGGGCTCTCTGCTCGGCGGGGAGCCTGCTTCCTCCTCTCTCTCTGCCTGCCTCTCTGTCTGCTTGTGATCTCTACCTGTCAAATAAATAAAATCTTTAAAAAAAAAAAAAAAAGATTGAGAAAAATATGGGGGCTGGGGAACGCGCTGACAGAGCTTGCAGAGGGCCACTTGGAGAGGTGAGCTCCAGGGAGACCCGAGGCTGGGTCAGGGGAGCCACCCTGCCGTCCGCGGGCTCGGAATCGTGAATGCATCACCGATTTGCTTTGTTTCCCCAAAGGGGTCTTCAATGCACGGTTCATCTCCGACGGCTGAGGGCGAGAAGGGGCGGGAGACTTGGGGGCTGCCGGGACCCTGAGCGCCTTGAACAGAGGTGTGCGCCCACCCGTGGGAGAATCCGTCCAGCTGACCGAAGCTGGAAACTCGGCACCGTGTGCCTCCCCGATTCACAGGAGTCCTTGGCTCGTGGTGGCCACAGACTGATTCTGAAAAGTAAAGTGCAACCTCGGTTTTATTATTCTGGGCAAATGCCATGCAGTGACACCGAATTCTGTCTTGAGTATAAGATTTAAAGCTGCCTCTCGTGCCCCACAACTGTGTGAAGGTTTACTGAGGTTGGTCACCCAGAAGGGAAGAGGAAACTGAGGTTGGTCACCCAGAAGGGAAGAGGAAGATGTTCCTGGGTTTTTTGTGGGTTTTTTGGGGACTCCGATCCGGGGTCAGGAACTCGCACGCGGAGGCAGCTCGTCTTACTGTCCGTGACGCCTCCATCTCCCCTCGCCGCTGTGGACGGGGCGTGCGGGTCCGGCACAGGTTTTGCCAGGAGACGTGAAGCCGTTCCGTGTTGGAGCCGTGAGACGACCGTTCCTCCGCCGTCCCAGCAGGCACGTGCTCCCAGATAAATACCGCTATTCACGGACATGCCGGTATCATGAAACGGCTTGTACCTCGGGGGAGAGTGGGAGGGGCTGGGGTCACTTGAGAGCCAGGTCTTGCCCCACATAGAGAAGCCCTGATCTCCTCAAGTCCTCTGAGACGCAGGTGGGTGCGTGACGGACAGTGAGCTCGGGGCACAGTCTGGAACATCGGGCCGGGATCACGGGCAGAGCCGAGAGAGTAGCCTGAAGGGTATTTACGTAATGCGTGATTTGGCACAGATGCGATCCCACAGCTGGATTTTAACCTGAATGTGCCCAGAGTTTAAAGGTACTTGGAGGATGTGGCCCGACCCGAGGACCGTGCGTGACCAGGCAGCCTTGTCCCAGGGGAGTCAGCAGGAACAATGCTTAGTAGAGCCCTCAGCTAGCTTCCCTGTGTGCGTAACTCGAGGTGGTTTTACGATCGTCCGGTCGGGCACCCGGATGACTGTGCCCGTAATTCGGGAAAAGTCCGTGCAGACCGCGATGCCTTATGCTGTGCCCATGCCTGGTGCCCACTGTGGCCTCTGTCCTTCCGTTTCCTAGAGCCCCCAGTGGTCCTCCCCGTGGCCACGGCCCTCATGGCACTCTGCCCTCTGTCCACCCACCCGGGACCCCCAGATCCCTGTCCACCAGGCCCTGGGCTGCCTGCCCCCCCCCCCCGGAGCTGGTGTGGAAGAGAGGGGCTGTGGCAAGGCGGGCCGACGGGCCCCTTGCCCACGACTGCTGTGGATGGAGGTGTGTCAGCACACCCCAGGTTCGAGCTCAGAATGTTCTAGAAGCACTGTTCTCCCCATGGGCAGGCTTGCTGTAGAGTTCTGCTAGGCTGGCTTGTCCTGCACATACAGCAAAGCGTGGTCCCGTGTCCTCATGTGCCGGGCTCAGCGTTCCGTCTGGAGCCTGCGACGCCGGGACAAGACTCAGGCCTGTGGTTCTTGACACTGTTTGCTGGAGCATCTTGTCCGGGGTCGGCACAGGTGACCCGGCAGCGTTTTGTCCCAGCGAGGTGCTCTGAGAGACATCTGCAAAAGGTCAGGGGGCCCAGGTGGATAGATCCGTTACCTCCTGATTTGAGGCTTTGGGATGACTCCAGGCCTTACCTCTGATCCACCAAAGGCTGTTGCTGGGGAAAGTTTCCGTGGGAAGAGACGTCACCGCGGTGAAGGCCTTTGTGCAGATCCGTGGGTTGACCCGACTTGAGTTTAAGGTCATGGCTTGTCAAGTACGGGGAGCCGTGTCTGCTTTAATGCACGTCGATGTCTGGTGTGTGTCCAGCGCCCGCTCGGCTGAGGTCGCAAGCAGACCAAGCCCCCTGGGACTCCGGTGACGGTCCGTCTTCTGGGGCACAGCCCGCGCCTGGCACCGTGGGAGGGAGCTGGGGGGTGTATTGCACAACACCATCTTGCCGGTGAGAACGAGCGTCCCACACCTCTGAAGCCGTCCTTGAAACGTCCAAACAGACACGCAGATGATGAGGATCTGCGGGGCGTGTGGACTCACGCTGGCTGCAGGTCCCCGACGGCTCCTCTCGCATTAACCGTGTCTGACGTGCCCGGTCAGGGTAGTCCAGCTGCTCAGAAACTGCCCTGGGAGTGGACGGAAGTGAGTGATTCCGTCGTACGTCATTCCGACTGGACGGAGAGTTTTAACCTGCGTGATGTGGCCCGTCGTGGACAGACTTGGAATCGTGTGCACGTCTGCGTGTTACTCAAACCGTAGATGCGTGGTTCTTTGGACTTCGTGTTGGTTATGTCTCTGATTGGCAGGACGGGAAATCTCCGGTCAGACCAAGAAATCTCGGCCGGCGCGTGGCCAGAGGCTTGGGATGGGCTTGACGGAGCTGCCCCGGGCGGACGGCACAGCTGTGGCCGGACGTGAGCTACACCACGTGGCAGCTCGTGAACTCGGATGAGGGTTTCAGTCTGTGGGTCTCTGTTTCCTCGTCTGCAAAACAAGGGTGGTCGCCATCCGTGCTCCCTGAGGCCGTGAAGGAAATTAAATAAGCTGATGCCGTTCTTAGCACAGCTCCTGGCGCAGGGGAGCGCCCCTATTAAACCCCCGGTCACTGGACCTGCTAGTTTCCCCAAACCGGAAACACAGCAGAAGTCATGGCCACGTGCTGACCTAGAATCGTCAGGAGTCGGGAGCACGAATGTGTAGTTCCTCCTTCCCCGGCATCAGTTCTGAGACCCATTCAACTCTCTCCATCGCCTGCGGTATCGTTATATAGGAAGCGCGTTTTCTGAGTTCTAGATCAGCCTGGAAGGTATGCGCAGAGGCGTGAACATCTCTTTGGCAACGTTCCCTCTGCCTTGAGGTTCACCGAGCTGGATCCCCAGCTCTCCCTCCTTCCTGGCACCCGCCGCAGAGACAGCTGTGTCCTTTATCAGCACCACGGTCTTGTGACTCGGTAAAAATTAAAAAAAAAAAAAAATCACATTTCGTGAGTACTTGGAGAAATGTAATCCACATCTGGGAAAGCCACGGACCTGTGACGCACCAGAGGACAGAGCATTGGCTAAACGCAAGGGCAGTCGTTCCGAGCAGTAAGCCGAACGCTCTCATATTTAATGTAACTAAAATGAGCATCTTTCCTGCCTCGCCCTGGGGTCCGGCTCCATAAAGCATTAATGACTCTGACTTGGGTAGCATCTAGACGTTCCCTATGGAGACAGAGAACACCTACAGCTGCTCACCCTCATTCAGCTCTGACATCGATACGGGGACGCTCCTTCCTCCTGTCCTCACCCACAGAGGGACACCTGCTAGTTTCCAGACTCTGGACAGTGGTCCACGGCAAGGGATGAAGGCGTCAGATGCATGGTTGGGGGACTAAGACGGCCAGTGCAGATGTGACTGGCTGTCAAGGGCGTGCTGGCCCACGGGGCTGGTCTAGGTGTGTCCATGCCCAGTGGCTTCCTGTGTCTCTCAGATCCCACCAGACCGTCCTGCCGGCGTGTGTCCCACACACGCCGTTCTGATCTGTCCTCGTGGTGCTGCCTCAGCTCCAAACTTAGACCCAGACATTCTAGAAACTGCCCTGAGGAGCTCAGTGTCCCACGGAAGCCAGCTTGGTCTCCCTCCCTTCACTGTCGTCAGGGTCTCCGTGGCCACGGTTGTCCAGCACGTGTAACAACCTCGTTATCAAAAAGCAACAATCACTGTGAACCTCGGTTTGACAACGTTCCACTGTTTATCCCCAAAGATGAAGGAGACGGGCTGACACCGGGGTGCTGGCGACCCTCTGACCAGGACCTGAAGGCTGCGGGGTTCCCGCCGCCCAGACCCAGACTGCCATCTCGTTAAAGCAAGCCAGGGTCACCCGCTGGAGGAGTGGGACCAGGAACGTCTCCCTGCCACCCACTTGCTTCCTGCACACCCTGCCACACGAACAAACGCCTTGAGTCCTCTACACGCAGCCCTGTGAAGAAAACACGACCCCAGCCTGGGTCACAGCCATGGAAACTGGCCTTACCCACAGTCGGTGAGTCCTCTGTGCTCAGTGGTTCCAGACCCGACCCCCTAACCACCTGCCTCTCGTGGCACTTTCTACACTTCCTTTTTTGCAAATAGGCTGGAGTCGCCGCCCGGGTTCTGAGCAGACCGTCACCGTGGCGTAGCCCGCTCTTGGCAGGGGCCCGTCACGCAGCAGGGCTGCCCGTGGCGGCTGAGGTCTCAGACACGGTGAGCCTCGGACGCCCGTGTACCCGGAATGGACGGTGTCTACCACGGAGAGAACAAAGGTGCTGTTGTCACGGAAAGGTCGGACCCACAACCCCCAAAGCACAGCGTCTCCAGAGCCCACAGCAGAACAAGGGGACACCATGGCCGTGCAACCCCATTGGGGACTTCTCCCGAGAGACGGGGACGTCCTCGCCATGACCTCCCTCTTCTGGTCCCCTTGTTCCCCGAAACAGATGCGCACTTCCCTCCTGACCACTGCAGTGACTGGTCATCCTGGGGTTTAATCAATGTCATCTCTTAACAGCTTCTGTACCCGAAGCGCACAAGCCAGGAGTTACCATCGAAACTACGCAGTGGACCGTTCGGTGGTGGGACTGGGGAGTTATCCAGGTCGATCTTCGGTGTTCTCCTGCTTATCTGGCCAGGGTCAAGGTGAAGCAGCAGGACACGCTGAAGAGGGACCCGTACTCTGCGTTTGGAATCTCTGGCTGGAGGCCGTGGCATCTGGGAGGGCAGCCAGGGACCCTGCGAGGCAAACACAGCTTCGAGAGATTCAATCCAGAGTCTGCCCTGCAGTCAGGGTAAAGACGGAGCTCGCCACTGACGCTGGGCAGCCCAGCGCTCCCCTTCCCAGCGCTCCCCTCCCCAAACGTACGTCCCACCTGATGAGGCAGGAAGGAGCCAGGGTTAACGTGGTCTCTGCGAAGAGCAAAACACAACCGAAGCAAACCAAACACCACCTCCATAATTCAAAGCAATAAAGAGGCTCTCTCGCCGTGATCACACGTGCCCCCGAGATCAGGGTCTGAGTGGGGGGGCCCCGCTCCCCGTGGGCACCACAGTCTCAGGCTGCTGGGGCTGCCCTCGTCCCAGGCCTGGAAACCACAGCAGCGGGCGCTTCTGTTCACAGTATATTGTCCATAACTCACGAGCAGGGCCCAGGAGGTGCCATGCCAGCCTCCGTGCCCAGCAGGGAGAACCCGAGAACACGAAGAAGTGGCATTTAGAACTCCTCGTCTGGGCTGCACGCTTGCGAACCGCAGACCTCAGATCCGGAGCCCAGAGCAGAAGAGGAATCCACAGAGATGCTGGGATCTCTCGGAATCCGTGAGAAGGTTAGAGGATCAGCTCCAGAAAGCAGCCGGAGGACAGCAGCGGCCAAGGGGATCCCCCGGGCCCAGGCTGGTGAGAGTGGACGCCGGGAGGCGGGGAGGCGGGAGGACAGGACAGGACGCCGGCGCGTTACTAAACACAGAAATGCCGTGTTCCTCGCCTTGGACCACCCATATTCCACGGAGGCAGGGTGGTCTAAGAAACAGCTAGGATCCACAAGTTTCTACCACGACTCCCCGCACTGCCCGCCGCACGGCTGGTAGCTGAGGGGAACGGTCGGAACCACGGTCTCGTGCGACTGCTTCCATGGGAAGGTTGCTTGAGGTCAGCTCCGCTCCTCCTGGTGTCTCTGGGGAGCCCGTAAATCAGGGCACGTGCTCCCCCGTGAGCAGACAGGTTCCCAGGGGGCAGCAGCTCGGTCTTCATGTGGAAAGGGAGCAGAGGCTCTGCTTGTGTCCCAGCAAGACGACTGATGGTTTCAGTCCAACAGGAAGACGTGATCTGGTTGGCTTGTGGAATCAGAAGTAAGAGAAGTCCAAAGGGGAACGTTCTCTCCAAGCATGAGGAATTCCCACTAGTCTCGAGAAGTTTTGCTGACAATTAATTACCTAATCCTGAGGGATTCGGTTAGATAATTTATGATGTTCTAGGGTTATACTAAGATAAGCCCATCTCTAGCTTTTGGTTCCAGAGGCTTCATGAGATTTGAGTGTTTGTGGCTATAACCCTTGATGTTCTCTGGAGCTCCCATTCCTTTTAGTCTTTCTGTGTTCTTACATCACTGGGACATTAAACCACTTACCCTGACATTGAGAGTTTTGTCAACAATTCTACGAAAACTCAAGTTGCCAGTGCTTGAAGGAGAACCAGTCTCTGCCACCTGTACCTGAAACCGCTTCATCTGAGACCCACTCGCCCCGTCCAAGCCTTTGCATTTAGTCATCGGACCGATTTCCTGACCTATTTGGGCCTGAGTTTCTTTTCCCTTTTGCGAAAACACTGCTGGGATGAACTAGAAAACTCCAAACTCCTTTCCACCACCAACATTTTCATATTTAAGTATCAGTGCTGTAACACAGAAGACGGCACGGACTCTGTATTCAAGCCAGGTGACCTCACGGTGAACGATTTACCTGCCCTCACCTGCACTTCGCAGAGGCGCTGCGCGGTGGTCCCCCATCGTGAGCGGTGGGGAGAGAGCTTGGGGGCGTCTCCATCTCCTCCTTGTCCCCCGTCCCGCATGCAGGGCACTTGTGCATTCGGGAAATCTTTTCAGATGATGCCGATGCCCCTTCTCTCTACCCTCTGGCAAAACTATCGGCTTTAAAGTGATGAGCCCGATTTTCTGTCCTTTACCCCCGTTTTCCTTGCTTTAGATAAAATTTGTATTATTAGTAGAACTTTTCTCTTCATTCAGAGCGGCCCTTGGACAGGGGCAGGTGGGTGAAATGGCCGCCCAGCTTCTCCACGTCAGGTCAGCCTGAACTTGGAGGCATGGAGAAGACTCAGTCTTGTCACCGGTTCTGTGACCAGCCAACAGCAGCCTCAGGCTGGAGGAGTCGGGTTTCAGGTCGACTCAGGGGCCTGCTCATTCACTCCCCAACCTGGAAGAGGCTGTCCTGGGAAGGTTAAGCAGAGGTCACTGCTCTTGTGTTGGATTGTCCTAAAGTGCTTCTTGCATCGGGCAGAGGTCAGACGTGGAAGCCTGATGTCTCTAAGCGACACAAGCTTGGGACTCTGCGCCCCGAGCACACCCAGAGCCCAGGGACCCAGCAGTCTCCAGGGAGACACAGCACCTGCTCCCTCGGTGCTGTGTGCTCGAGCTAGTGAATCGGAGCACATTCCCAGCAAGGCCGCGGATTGTCCCTTCAGCGGAAGATGGGCACCCGAGCCTGGGGACCCCCGGGTGCTGGCTTCTCCCCAAGAAGGTGTGACCTTTCCGCTCTTAAGGAAACAGATCAGTCCAGCGTGTTGTTCTTTTTCTAGGAATAAGAGCATCTGGCACTTTATTTATTTTTTAATTTCTTTTCAGTGTAACAGAATTCGTTGTTTTTGCTCCGCACCCAGTGCTCCGTGCAATCCGTGCCCTCCCCAGTACCCACCACCTGGTACCCCAACCTGCCATCCCCCGCCCCTTCAGGACCCTCAGATTGTTTTTCAGGGTTCATAGTCTCTCATGGCACTTACTTTATTAAAAGAAAACCCAAGCCCTTGTGTGGACACGAAGCGTGTGAAGTGTTAGGATCCTAAACAGATGTTCCTGGGAAAGCGCCGCCAGGAGGCTGTCACGTCACTTGCTGGAGGAGGCGGGCCTGGCCCACAGGAACCCACGGCCAGACTGCTGAAGGTTCCAGATCGACTCTTCCTCCGCTCCACTCCGCTGTTTTCTGGACTCTTACGTGTCCTGCTCAGGCCGTCTCCGTCAGGCTCTGGCCTCTCTTCCTCCCCATCACAAGGCTTCCGTCACCATCACTGTCACCGGCCAGCCCCTCCCCCTCCTGCAGGGGTGGGGACGGTGAGGAATTTGCATGAGACAAAGTCCATCCCCGGAGGAAGACATTCCAAGACTGAGTCACTCCTAGAAGATGGTGCCTGGCACAGCCCTGGCCTTTCCAGAGCGGAAGGGAAGGAGGAGATGAGGGGCACGAGACTCCGACCCTCCCCTCCCACGGCGCACATACGACAGCGCCCGGGGAGCCGGCACTCCCTCACGAACGTGCTTCCTCCCGTCCCCAGGTGTTCGGCCCTGCACGGACCCTGCTCCAGATCCCCTTTACCCCCGTTTTCCTTGCTTTAGATAAAATTTGTATTATTAGTAGAACATTTCTCTTCATTCAGAGCGGCCCTCGCGGCCAACAAAGATGCTCGCTGATCCGGACCCGCCTCCAGGAAGTTTATATAATTCAAGACGGTGTTTAATCAAGTCCTGAGGATGTGACACAGGTTAGACCATCTGGGCAGAATGACCTATTCCAATTTAAGACGACAAAACACAGAAATCAGAGAACCAAGCAGCTACTCAGCGTCTTCGTTCACGAGCTCGTTAAACCTTTTCCCAAATATCCTTCCATCAAGGTATTACCCATACGTGGTCTCCAGGCTCTTCTCCCGTTTCTGTCTTTCACCGGATCCTGCAAGATAAGACCCAGCGTAAGCTCGTCCTACTGTGGAGACTTACAAAGTCGCTAGGGGAGAGGCTGATGATTCCAATGTTTGTTGCTCTCTCCCTACTTGGTCACCTCCCTGAGGACCCAAGAAAGACAGGCAGGGGGTGTCTGGGCTTCCCCGCCCAGCTCTGATGGGCAAAGCCTTCCCTCCCCCGTGGCAGGGCATGGAGGGTAGGTGCCCACGGAGCAGGACCCTCCAGTCGGGCTCTGTGGCTCCCCCGGCGGACAGCCATTCTGCACCCCTAGGCTGTGGCTTCTCTGCCTGCCTGGGCATCTCAGAAGCCCTGGCAAGGAATTCAGGAACCCCCAAGTGGCTCTGGAACTTAGAGAGAGAGAGAGACCAGTGCTTGGCATCTCCTCCCCAAAATCCTCCACATCCCAGAAATTCTCCTTTATCCTAAAGACAAATTAAGGTTTCTGGGGACTCTTCAGGGAGCATGACGTGTCCTACCTTGATGACCACGTGCATCAAAACAAAATAAAGCCAGACACGCGACAGAAAGCAGCACGGGTGGTTATGGCCGCAGTCTGGGAATTCGGTGGAGGTGGGGGTTTTCCTAACTGCCACGGTCCGTCCAGCAGCTTCCCTAGCTCCGTGTCCTCTCCAGCGCGGGCGGGCGTGGGCTCTCTCTGGGGGCCTGGGTTTCAGGGAACCACTTTCATTTCATTATAGCATTTAACTGAGTCTGGAAAAATCATCATTAAGAGAAAGGAGAGCTGAAAAGGGAATTGAAAACCACATGAAGAGTTTGGGGATCCGGGAAAGGAAACCACCCCGGCAGCGTAACCGGCCTCCGCTGACAGCGGCCCGGCAGGGCAGGGGCCGGAAAGGGACGGATGCTTTCCGCCCTGATGTCGCCCGCAGCAGGCCTGCACCCAGACGGAGGACGTGAGCCACAGCCACGGCGGGAGCCTGGGTGTGTGTGCGGATGTGTGTGTTTGTGTGTGCATGCGTGTGTGTGAGACAGAAAGCTGGGTTCCAAGTAACTGCTTAATTAAACAGCTACTTTAACGGAAGCGTGAGGACGTTGAGTTTACTTGCGCCGAGCGTCACGGTCTCCCCGTGGCGTTGCCGGGCTCCTCGAGCGCTGCCCTTCCCGCACAGCGTGAGGGAGCCCCCCATCCGGAGGCGGCGTGGCCCGGGCTCGCCCGACTCATCCACATGCATGGGGCCCAGGGCACCGTCCAAGGCCACGGGCGACCCCCCAAAGGCAGCTCCTTGAAAATGTCCTACTTGGTGGACCACAGCTGCAGAGAGAAGCAGGGCATCTCCCCGCCCCAGGACAAACAGAAGGAGAGCCGGAGAAGCCGCAGTAGCAGCCAGCGGTTGGGATGAAAATCTGTTCCACCGTCCAGCCCGGACCAGAATCAGACCCCGAGGTCAGTCCTCCCTCCCTGGAGACAGGCAGGCCGCGCTGCCCTCTGGTGGTGGGCCTGGGCGTACTGGCCGCCGGTGCCGGAGCAGGTGCTGGGCTGTGGCTGTGCCCCAGGTGGCCGACAGCTATGGCGACAATGAGATGCTTGCGGTGCGAATCACGCAGGTCCCGCGGTGCCGATGAGTGAGGAGCCCACCAGCCTCGCGAGGTGAAGGCTCTGTTTACCTCCTGGCCCAATGGTCAGGTCTCTCTTTTAACCCCCGTTCATTCTGCTCCCGGCGCCTTGGATAAAATGTTCAGGGGCAGCAGAGAGGCGGGGGACACGGGCAGGAAGGAATAGTTTTCCGTATTTAGAACGAGGCCGTGTATTTCTGAACGCAGATCTATCAGGCATGTTATTTATGTCTCTTGCGATTTCCCAGGACCCAGATTCCTCGGGGTGCTTTATAGTGGGGGTGGAGGGAGCAGGCCCGGACACGCCGTCAGGACCCAGGGCCGTGTCGTTTAGGACCGGCCAGAGCCCCTTCCCAGGACGCGGCATTATCGTCTGCGTCTTGCCTCGCTGAGAGACGGCCGCCTGCAGTGCTGATGTCCCCATGGCGGAAGGATTCTCCAGATGCGGACGCCCAAGCCGCGGCCTGCGAGAAGCCGGGCAGAGGACACCGGCTGTCGCCCCACTCTGCACTCGGCCAGCCCGGCGGGCGGTGGAGAGCAGGGCGGGCCCGGAACACAGGCGAAGCCGGGCTCTGCCCCGTCCTGGTTTTCTGGGTCAGTGACTCAGCCCTCGAGGCTGCTGTGGAATCAAGCCTCCAGCAAGCTGTCAGCATCCTCAGGCCTCAGCCGCCTCCTCTGTAAAAAGGGGGGGGGGGGGCAGCCGCCACAGTCCCGGTGGGAAGATCTTGGCCTCTGTGGGCTGTGTGTGTCCAGTCCCAAGTCGGACAGACCACGCCAGGCTGGAGTCCCCGCCCTGCCCATCCCCCTCGGTCCGGGGGATGCCCCGGGGATACGGGCCACCCCAGCACCAAGCTGGGGTGTCGGCTGCTGTGGACACTGCCATCCTCACGGAGGGAAGAAGGACGAGCTCGGGGCCCAGGTGAGTGCAGGCCTGTGAGAGGAAGCAGAGACCGTTGTGCACGTCGGTGCCGTGGGAACGTGCGGGAAGACGCGGCCCCGCCGGTCCTCTCTGCAGGCGAGGGCACCTTCCGTCCGAGCTCCAGCGGCACGACTTAGAAGAACTCTGTCGGCCCAGAGTCCCGCAGGAAGCCCCCAGCCCCCAGGGTTTGGAGCGGGACGACAAGGCCCGCCATCTCCGTGAGAGGGGAAAAGCAGAACTCTCGCATTTGCAGCGAGGACGGGGCCTGTGAGCCCAGCCTGACCCAGCCGGGGACGGGTTCTCAAATCCCCCCGGTGAGAGCCCCCAGGTCGACTGTGCCCTTCTTGGGGAGAAGCTCCATGACAAGCACTGGTAAGTGGAAGTTCCTGCCTGCGATTATTTTATCCACACAGTGACTAACAGCGGGACCCTTCCTGTCCCTTGGCTTTAGACCACACGCGCCAGAAGGCACGAGGCGAGCACAGAGCATAGGGACGGTTGGCTAGACCGGAGGCTTCTATAAGTCGGTGGGATTTGGACGAAGGGACAGTTCCCTGGGACGGCTGCTCGTCACCATAAAAAGAAGCCAAATTTTTCTGCCAACCGCTGCACAAAATCGAACAGAAGATTCATACCACTGATCCTATAAAACAAAGCTCAAATACAATCTTTATCTTGGAAAAAGACTCCCAGAGAGGATGAGAAACGAACCATCATCCACATTTCCCTCGCAGCGCAGTCTGCCTCACGGTGCACGTGGCCTGTTCCACCGACGGGACCAGAAACCCCCGGCTCTTGGAATGCGGCAAGCCCATAGTGGCCCAGAAACGGATGCCGAGTGTCCTGTAAGGCTGGTGTCCAGGTCGAGTCAGGCTTTGGAGTCTGGTGGCCTCCTCTGTCTCTACCGCTTCGCGGGCATCTGAGTCCCCGTACGTCGGGCCCCGGGCAGCTGCCGCCGTGTCCCCATCAGTGCCCCAGGAGCAGCGGCACAGGGATGACGATCGGGAGAACAGTGCGGCCCCCCGCGGCTCCTCGCGACCCCGGTCCTGTCTTGGGCACTCAGCCGACGGAAGCTACGAGTGCACCTGGTGTCACTGTCAGAAAACACCCCGTGTTCGTAAAACCTGGAACAATCTGTGTTTCTTGACACCGAGTGAGGCCAGCCTTCCTCCCAGCTTGTGGGTCCCGGCCCGCAGCACGGGGACACGGCTGTCCTCATAGGCTTGGGACTTCGGGGACAGGGCGTCCTCATCGGTCGACGCTGCAGTCCCGTCTGTACAACACCCGGGAAGATGATACGGGAGAGGCACGGCGGCCGACAAACTGTAGGTACCGGCGACGCTAACGTCCAGCGGCTGCCGCCTCGCGGCCGTGGCTCCACGTGGGTCCTCGGTGGCCCCAGACCTTGGCTCACCATAACGATGCGAATGGACGGACGACAGGGACCCGAGCCAGTGGTGGAGTCTGATTTGCTTGGGTACCGGGTCTTGTATGAAGGGGAAGAGCCGGAACTTTCTCCAGGAGGGAGCAGCCCACCTGCCGGGAGAGGGGGGTGGAACCACAGAAAGGATCCGGTCGGCGCCGCGTGGGGAGACAGGTTAAAGGGAACCCACTCTCCTGTCTTGACCGTGTCCCGCCTCTCCCTGCCCACACCATGCTCCTCGAGGTTGAGAGGACCCCGTCGCAGGACTGTCTTCATAAACGTTGCCACCGGAACCATGACCCTGTGGCGTGTGGTGCCGTGGGCCCTGCTGGAGGGGGAAGGGGCAGCCCTGGGACCTTGAGGATCTGCAGGGACCTTTCTGCCCTTGGGTCTCCCTCCCACGTCGCACACCTTTGCCCCTTTCGTTCCATGGGTGAGGGATGTGAGGGCTTGAAGGCCTTGTCTGGGGCCGCGGGTCCGGGCCGGTGGGAGTGTACCGGTTTCTGTGACGTGCCGCGGCCACTCCGGGAGGGGGAGTCCGTAGGAGCAGGTTTGCGGGGCCTGCGCTCATTCTGGATCGCCCGTAGCTACAGACCACAGGCCGTGACCTGGTCTGCCACCAGCCCGGTGACGTCGGACGGTGTCGAAGGGGACGGACGCGTTAGTGGGGGAGGGGGTGATCGGGTGTAGGATGAGAAGCGGGAGAGAAACGGTAAATACGGGAACGCTGCTGGGCCGGGAGTGTGCGCGGGGTGGTGGGTCGTGGTCCAGCCCGGTGCTGGCTGTTGTCACCAGCTGTCAGAGGGTGACAGCGCCCCAGGGTAGGACGGCGAAGGGAAGCTTGTCTGCAGGGAGTGGCCTTCGGGGAGGTGGTCCGTGGGGTTCAGGGCTCCTGCCATAGGGCGTTCTCCAAGGACAGGCAGAGGAGCCACAGCCTGCAGAGGCGTGGGCTGAGGGTCAGACCCCCTCTCGGGCCCCGCCGTCTCCCAAGCCCCTCGCTTCTCCGTGATGGCCAGCCCGACCGAGCAGCTCTGTGGTTCTGAACAGCAGGACGTGCCAAAAGCAAGTGAGGGCAGGGGGTGGCGCACGTGCTGCTCTGGGTGGGGGTGCTGGCCGTGTGGGGGAGGGAACTGGACACCGGGCAGGGCTGCCGAGGGGCAAGAGTGTGTTTCCGGCACCTTCCGAGCCTTCCTCACACCCTGAAACGTGCTATCATAGGCCAATACACAAAGCTGCGCCCAGGCGGGGGTCCCTCTGCATCAGCCACTTCTGTGAAACCAGCAGGTGTTTCCGACCCGCGGGCATCCCCCCGGCTTGAACCCCTCAGGCCGTAGGCAGCGGGCACCGCAGCAGCTTTCAGAGGAAGGGGGGCTGGGCTGGGCTGTCACCGAATGTGGTCCCTGCCTCTCATTCCTCCTGTCTCTTTTCACGGCCCCCGTCGGGAAAGGGCTGTCCGGCTGTAGCCATGGTCAGGAGCCCCTCTGGAGGGGGTGACTGCATGTCCTTGATCTAAGGCACAGCCCGGAGCGGCTTCAGTTCGAGCTGTGATAACCATCCCGGCCCGTTCGGGGACAGGGGTGGGCGGCCCGGAACGGATGGGCCAGGCTCAGCGGGGGGCGGGCCTTGCTCTCTGCCCTCTACCCTCCTCTGCTCCTCCGTCCGCCTCCCAGCAGCAGCACGGCCCGTCCCTTCCCTGTCGCAGACTCCCGAGCCCTTTCCCCGTGGTCAGGAGGTGTCTGCATACGTCAGAAGGCAGCCTCTCGTTCTCGGGACGCTAGAACAAGAGTCTCTAATAACTTGACGTTGCTGGGCTCAGACGCTGTTCTGGGCACTGTTCCTAATTTACAGTTAATTAACCTTCCTCTTGTAAAGAAAGCAGAAGCTTGAGACCTCATTTCCTGTCTCACACGTGTTGTTTCTGATATCCGTTATTTTTAAAATATGTTTTCAATGATATTAAGAAATAATTATGCAGAATATCAGAGACTGATGAAGGGGACGAGGCTCCGTTAGGACTTCCTTGAAAATATGTATAATAAGGATCTTTCCTGCAGTGTATCGTAAGGAAATACTATTCTCATGGCACATCTTTAAAGCAAAGGACCGTGTATAATAGGAACGTCACATATAATTTCAAGGCTCTGATTTTGTATTCGTGGTGAAACATTCTCTCAGAAGAGGACAAAAGAAAGTCAGTACTTTGGAAAAAGAAAAACAAAAACCTTCATAACTGAAAACTGTGGTAGATCCCAGTCAGTGGCTGAGTCGCTGTACAGTTAAAATTCCAATTTCAGAATCTCAATCATTTTTAACTTTCTTGTGAATATGAACAGGATGACCAGCTCTGGCAAAACACCAGGAAGAAAACTGTAACTGTCCGAGGAAATTAAAAATCATTGCCGGGCTGGTAATGTATTTTTCCTGAGACACTAAACCAATCACTGTATAGATTATTGAATTAATAGCAAAGCCGGTCCGCGTAGGAGGGCAGAGCACTGTCTGCTTCTCACACGGAGCGCATCTCGGGAGCCGAACTTAAAACAGCGTTTGGCCGGTGCCTGGGGCGCCCGCGCGGCTGTCTCACGCCCTCCTGTAGGAGGCTCAGATCGGGTCCTGTTCGGTGGGTGCTCGGGGTCTGGGACCGCCGCGGCCGCAGGACACCGCAGAATATCACGATAGACGTGGGCATGTGGCGCGTTTTCCACTGGCTCACGAGTAGTGAATCGTTTAGACTTTTCCCGTTGGGTTTCCTCCGGGCGGGGGGGCGGCCGGGGCAGGAGCAGTAGGAACCGAGGTGTCCGTGTCGAGGGTTGGGGGAGCCCCTGCTGAAACAGGTGCGAGCACGTTCGCCTGCGCGGTTTGCCGGGAAGGAGGGAGCAGATCGGCGTTGCCCGGACGCGCGGTCAGAGCAAGGCTCCCGGGCACGTGCTTTCTGCGCCGGGTGCAGGAGGCGGCAGCCCACAGTGGCCTGCCTTCCGCCTGGCATCGGCCCTGCCTTCCCAGTGCTGATCCTCACCGCCTGGCGTTTATTACAAGTCGGGAGGACTTGGGGCGGGGGCTGCTGGGGCTGTTTCGTGACAGAGGAAACGTCATTTTTGCAGCCGCTTTACAAAGTGTGCTATGAATATCGCCACGACCCTCGGCCGCGGCTGGCCGGCGTGGCCCCCGCAGTCTGTCCCAGCGAGGCCGGGACACCGGCTAGGGCCCCGTACGGGAGCTGCTCTTCAGCCGTTCAATCTCCAGGACCCACGAGGGTGATCCGTAAGAAGGGTCCCTTGACCTCGAAGCTGTTGTGTGACCAGATGCCCGGGCTCTCCAGGCACAAGGCCAGAGGGTCAGTCTGGTCCTAGGCGCATGTCCTGCTTACCTTTCTTCTGCCCCCTCGTTGGGCTCTACTGTCCTGTGACGCTGGACTGGACGTTAGGCGGCACCGATAGGGCCCAGACACCGGGTACTCACGGGCCTCAGCTGCTGTAACTCTTACGACAACGACCCCAAGAGGTAGATGCCGTTATCTTCCTGTTCACAGATAAGGAAATGGGCCACACAGCTGGCAAGTGGCGGGGCAGACTTTGGATCTCCCAAGCCCAGCTCCAGAGTCGGTCCTCCTGAGCACTGCACACCCGGCCTCTGCGGGGCGGCACGCTGTTCCCCTCCTCGGCCCCTCTCCAGGACGCCTTCCAGGACGGTCCTTGTCACCGTCCCCGGCCACTCTGTGACATGGGATTTGGCCCAGGTGCTACTCGTGAGTGATTAGGAAAGAACAAAAGAGAGTGGGCTGTGCCCGGGTCGACACCACCCTTCCCCATCGACCTCTTCTCCCTCCGGGGACCAGACAGGGCCTCCGACCTGACCTGCGCTCTGGGTGTGAAGGTCACGGCCTGGCAGGGATCAGCAGAATGTCTGCCCTGCCCGAGGCCCCGCCTCCACCCCCTGCCCCAGACCTGCACTCACCCTCCTGTCTCCCGACCCCTCCCTGCCTTCGGGTCTCGCATAAACATATCCAAGGTCACTTTGGAATAAAAGCAAAGTCTTACAGGGGCCGCCGTGGAGGACAGAGGAGGGCATTTTTGTTCAAGCTTTTTCTTCCAGATGCGCCGTGAGGCTCTCGCCTCTCCCGGGGTCAGACCTTCCCGCCAGAAACCCGTTGTCTCCTCCATCATCCAGAGCACGCGTCACGGCGCCTGGCCAGCTGGGGGGCAGTGGGGCCGCTGGGATGGGAAATCCTGGACACGGAATGTGGGTCCCGGCTCTGCTCACTCACAGCGGGAAGTTTCGGGCCGAGGAGCCTCGTGAAGGAAGCCCCCACTCTGCAGGGAGGGCGGCAGGCAGAGCAGGCCCTCCAGCAGCCCCTGGGTCCGCCGCCGAGCAGGCCCTCCAGCAGCCCCTGGGTCCGCGTCCTGAGTGTGCACCGCGCTCCCCTTGGCACCCCACTCCCGCCGGCAGCGCCCCGGGCCCAGGCTCACTTTCAGGCTGTGGTAAATGCACACAGTTTTCTAGTAGACGCGGCCACGGCAAAGCCCCACTTGGGGTCGGTGGTTCCTCTTTCGAGACTCGGGACGCAATGTGGCATTGGGTCTGGAGACCTGCCTTCCGGAACCTGCTCCAAGGAAGCTGCGCGGACATCCAGTCAAAGCGCCAAGCAGTCACGGTGGCGCCACGTCAGCACATCCACGAGTCCGTGGTCACGCTTGGTTCTATTGGAGCCGAAGACGTTGCTCGTCACGGGACGTTTAAGCATTTGTCGCGTGTGTCATATGCTCTTGTGAATGGAGTACAGGTCAGGTGTTCAGACATGTGGAGCATTTCAAACTGAATTAAAAGGGGATTCCTGCCTTGTAGTTCTGTAAGAAGGGGCACTCACATTCAGAAAGGGGCTGATGCTCTCGCTTCACTGTCGAGGGAAGGGGGCCCAGAGGCAGAGTCCAGCTCCCCCTGGTAGCATGTGGACCCTAGAAGTAGCAGGTGGGAGCCAGGCATTCTCCTGGGCGACAGTATTTTTCTGTAGATTTTTCTCCCACTGCCTCTTCTTTCTCTGCTGGGGCAGCAGAGGCCCCAGTGTGGCAGGGCCTGAGCCATGAGCTCCTGCAGCCCTTGTAAGCCACGCCGGCCTCAGCCGGGACTCCAGGTCTTGGTGCTCTTCTCCACAGAACGCAAGAACGCATGCCCTCCAGCTCCGCGCTCACCTAACTTTGCCTGTGTTTGATGATCACTCGATGATCTCCGATGAGGACCCTCTCGTACTTTAAATACCTCCTTCACATGGCACGATCACGTGGCGGGGCGGAGGGGTTGAGCTTTCTCTGCTGCCAAAATAAGGCAGGCTCCTTTCCAGGAGGGCCTGTCCCTTTGGACCAGCACGAGGAGCAACCCCAGGGCCAGGCCATTGCCCCCAAACAGAGGCTCCATGTTGCTGCTGCCTTCTGCCGCCCGAGCCTGATGCAACCCGCCTCCTAGTGGGGTCTGCAGCCTTTCCCCCACTTGTCTGACTCCGTTGAGGCCCACGCAAGAGCCACCTCCCGCGTAGATAAGCTGGAATTCAGGCTGACAGCGTCGTCTGGCTCGAGGAAGTGTTGAATGAGTGGTCGTCCCGGTGCGGACGGCCACGACCGTGGCTGAGTGCCGGTCCTGGCTGAGGTCGTGGGGAGAGAGCTTGGTGGTAAACACCCCGTGTCCAGGGGGCGGGCAGACCCGGGCTTTGTCCTGTGGGTGACTAAGTCTACGAACGTTTCAGACGTGAGGCTGCGGGAGGACTGAGTGGTGTGTAAAGTACTTGCAACCACATCTGGCACACAACCTCACTACATGAGTATTTGTTGGACACGGGAGGACGTTCTGACGTCTGACCGGGGTGCGGGAGGGTCCCGTGACAGCAAGTCCCCGGCATATAGCAGCATCAGAACTGGGGGTGAGGAGGGAGGGGCGTGGGACTCGACCCAGCACACACCGAGTCAGGCCCGCACACTCGTGTGCACGCCCGGGAAGCAGGGGCACCTGCTGTTCAGGTGAGGCCGAGGGTGCAGCACCCCTGCCGGGCCGGTCTGACCCAGAAATCCCGCCCACTGAGTTTCAGGGAAGAATTCGGCCGCCTTGGAGCCCCTCGCTCGGGAGGGCTCTTCCTACAGACATGGAGGTGGGCGTTGGGGACCCGTGGGGGCAGAGCCGGGCATAACCTCGCCCAAGCTTCCGGCAGCCCCGAAACACAGTGCCGCCCCCGGACGGCTTTACACCACAGAACTGTGTGATCTCCACTCCATAGGCTGGACGTCTGGAATCAAGGTGTCCCGGGGCCCTTCTCCCTCCGAGACTCCACACAGAATCCCGCCCGTTCTCTCCCGGCTCCTGCTGGCCGGCAGCCCTCGGCGTCCCTTGCCGTGTCGACACGTCGCCCCGCCTCAGCCTTTCCCTTCGCAGGACATCATCTCCATCTGTGTCGGGGGCTCTTTTCCTGTCCTCCCAAGGACCCCAGTCAGATGGGCCTGGAGCCCACCCTCCTCCAGGATGACCTCGTGTAAAGGACACCTGCAGTGACCTTGTTTCCAAACAAGGTCACACTCCCAGGTACCAGGGATCAGGACGCAGCATCTCCCTTCAACCCACCACACAGCTTGAAGGGGAACCTATGATTCTCCTGTATCCCCTGCGGAGAGCCGGGAAGCGTGTGTCACGCGCACGGAGGACGCCAACAGTTCCAAAGTACAATGCTTGTTTGATGGGACACAGCCTATTTGTCAAACTGGTCATTCTGTATTTTTAAAGATTTTTCTATTTGAGAGGGAGAGAGAGAAGGAGCAGGGGAGGGGTGGAGGGAGAGGAAGTGAGACTTTTTTTTTTTTTTAAGATTTTACTTATTCATTTGAGAGAGAGAGCGTGAGAGCTGAGAAGGTCAGAGGGAGAAGCAGACTCCCTATGGAGCTGGGAGCCCGAGCGGGACTCGATCCCGGGACTCCAAGATCGTGACCCGAGCCGAAGACAGTTGCCCAACCAACGGAGCCACCCAGATGCCCAGGGAGTGAGACTCTTCCAGCAGACTCCCCGCTGAGCACGGAGCCCCGTGGGGTGGAAGCAGGGGGCTCGATCCCAGGACCTGAGATCATGACCTGAGCCAGAACGCTTAACTACGCACCACCCAGGAACCTAAAGTTGGTCATTCTTAACCAGAATGTGCACCAAACCCACCCCTGGAACTTTCGCAGAAAAGACACCTGTGCCTGCCCCACCCCCACCCCTGCCCGACCCCAGCCTTGACCCCAGGAAACACAGACTGTTCTGCCCCGAATGGAGCCTGAGTCTGCACTGAAGATGGCGCACCGCTCCCACGAGCTTTCCTGTGGACAGCCCTGGTGATGCCAGGCCCCCGCCGAGGGGCCACGCGGGGTCCCCTCTCCTGCCGCAGCTGCCAGCCGCTCGGGGACGCGGGAGAAGTCCTCTCCTTTGCTGGACCGGCCTGTCTCACCTGGAGCCCAGAGAGAGCGTGTCCTTCCGGATAAACCCTAACGTTGATTGTCGTGAGTCAGTGACATTCACACAGCGGAGTCGGCTTCCTTAACGAGGCGGTGACAAGACGTGAGGGACGTCGGCCCAGATCCCACTGCGAGCCTCGGCGTGTGGATCGAGCCTTCTGCCCTCTGATGGGGGATGGTCGGGACTTGTTGATGGCTCCAAATGTATTTTTCTTGTTTGATTCTATAATGGTCCCTGCACAGGACAGGCCAGGAGAAGGCAACGTCCAGAGTCCGGTTTCGCAAGTGACTCGTACGTGCTCGGAGGGGCAAGCTCCTGTCCTGCTGCAGGACGAGGGCTCCCGCAGTTAATCCAGCTGGAGGGATCCTTGTGTTTTTTCCCTCTGCAGAACTCTGTCCCGAAGCTGCTTTCGGTTCATGGGGTGTAAGCCAACTGCCTCATTAGGCCGGAGATCCTGAAGAAAAGGTTTGCAGAATAGGGACATTCGTAATTAACCAAAAATGCCCGCATGCCGTCCGCCTGGTCCTTCTCCCCTTAGTTCCTGTACCTCATTCTCTCTTTACTGAGAAACTAACCCAGAAAACGAAAACTGCCAAAGAGCAGTATGTTAAGGGGCATTCAGGGAAAGTAGGCTGTGGGCCCTGGTCCCGTGGGGCCCCGCCCCGTGTCGTCCGTTGTCTCACCACGGGAGGGAATGGGAAGGAGCTAACGCTGGCCGACAACACAGCCCGGCGCCTGCCCCCCTGCACTGTGGGGTCTCTGAGCTCCCTCCCCCCAGCACAGGCTGAAGGCTGAAGTGATCCTTTTTTTGGCATCCAGATTCTCTGCACAGTGCCTCGAGCTCCGTGGCAGGGCGCTGGCCCTGCTGATGGCGGGGACAGAAGCAGATGACTCTCTCTCTCCCCAGAGTCAGGCCAGGCCTTCCCCTCATATCCATTCTGTCTCCTGAGGGCGAGTCTGATGCAGGATGCACACAAGGAGGGAGGCAGGGAGGGAAGCGGCTTCCTCGGGGGCCTGGCCCCCACCCCGTGCTCCCACACCGGGGCCTGACATGGGCGTGGTGCCAGCCCTCCCCTTCTAGGGGATTTTTTGTTTTCGTCAAAACCTTCTTTATTTACAAAGGCTGGAGACTCCTGAGCCGGCCGGGAGTCCCCGTGGGCAGAAACTGCTGATCTCGGGCAGACGCTGCGCCCTGCCGGAGCCCCTTCAGATCCACTCCTGCTCTGGGCTTCCCCTCGAGGTGATCGGCCCCTCCCCACAGCCCTGCAGCAGCTGAGCGATTGGGCAGAATCACCCACAAACCGCATTGCTCACGCCGCCTGCTTTCTCCAGCGGACCGTCTGCGGGGTCTGCTACTCGCGGGGTCCGGTGGTCCCTGTGCCCGCGGTCCAGTGGTCCCTGTGCCCGCCCTTCTGAACCAGCTCATCCCAGACTCGCACCTGAAAGTCACTTTGCCAGCTGCTGGAGACACTGGAAGCTTCCAGACTCCGGAGAGGCGGCCTTCTTCCTTTCTGTTGTTGTTCCAACCTCAGGAGACCTTCGGGCTCCCGTGGGCTCTGGAGAACTCCGGAGCCCTTTCGGGGGCTGCCCCGAGATGGCAGGACACGAGAGGTGGGGCTGTTTGGGGCGGCGGCCGTGCCTTCAGGGGACAGAGGCTAGAACCGAGGACTCAGGCCCATCAGCTATTGTCCACTGAGTCCCGCTTTCCAGCCTGGGGTGCATTCAGGGGACGGGAGTGCTGGGTGTTGGGTGAGACTCAGCCCCCCGGTGAGCAGCCCAGGAGCAAGCCTGCCTTCCTTGAGTGGGGTCCCCACCGGGGCCGCCGGCGGCCTGGAGGAGCACCTGCAAGGCAGGGAGGAGCTGTTTGCTGTTTGCTGGGAGGACGGTGCGGACGTGGGCTCCTTCCCCGAGAGACCGGGCCGGCGAGCCCAGGCTGGAGGAAGGGCTGCGCCCTTGGGACCAGGACCAAGGCTTTGCGGCCTGCCCACTTGCAGGCCTGGGCTTGGCACTAAACATCTCCAAGGCTGGTGGCAGCAGGGTCCCCAGGACATGGCCATGAGCCCCACCGTCCACCCTGTGGCCATCTGACGCCCACTGTGGAGGCGGTACCACTCCGTCATCGTCCCCGCGTGGTCTCTCCTGCGGCCAGCTGGCCTGGCCTGTGTCCTTGCCTGTGTCCCCACGTACCGTGTTGTCCCTTAGGTCACGTGCACTTAGTTCACCATGATTTCGGGGCCCTGCACTGCCTGTCACCACGGGCACACGGAGTCAGGGTCTGGGACACACCCGAGAGCGACCGGTTCAGTGTGAGTCATGTTACGTGATCCTATAATTGTGTTGACTGTGACTTTAAGATTTTATTTATTTATTTGACAGAGATCACAAGCAGGCAGAGAGGCAGGCAGAGAGAGAGGAGGGGAAGCAGGCTCCCTGCTGAGCAGAGAGCCCGATGCGGGACTCGATCCCAGGACCCTGAGATCATGACCTGAGCCGGAGGCAGCGGCTTAACCCACTGAGCCACCCAGCCGCCCTTGACTGTGACTTTAAAAGCAGATCTGGAGGGAAGTCCATGACAATGTCTACAGACCGTACAAAGACAGTCCCTGCACCTAGGAGCAGGGGTTTGGGGCCCCCAGACTCGGTACACCTGGGGAGGCGAGAGTGCCCTGGAACCATTCTTTCTGGAGTAGACAACAGATCCCACAAAGCTCAGCCGCAGCGAAGACTCATTAGCCCTGACGCTTGGCTGCGATGACACAACATAGCAGGGGGAACCGTGACCATGGTCCCGTGTACTTCCGCCCCATTTCTGCCACAGCCGGGGAAGGCTGTCCACAATCGGGGGGGTGCGCTGACCTCTGAGCTCACTCCCCTTCCTCACGGCTGTTCCCGAGGGAGCGCGTGTGTGGACGTGGGTCCCTGGCGTCCCCGGCGAGCCGACACGGGGTTTTCTGGCTCCAGGACATCATCCCTTCTCCCTGGACAGCCCGCGGGGCCCTGCCGCTGTGTGGATTGACTTCCTGTGGTTCCGCTTCCTTAAAGCATCTTAAAATAATAACTCATGGTGGTGCAGTGATCATTCGATTAAGAAAGCACATGTTGGGCTGACAGGGTTCAAATTTGGGCAAAATAGAAACAACGTTTTACAGCTCACAAGCTTCTATTCAGGGGGACCTCAATTCATCGGGCTTCGCCATGCTGGGGCTTGTGGTCAGCCGCGGGGACTCCTTGAGCCCCGCGGAGGGAAGGCGTGTCCAGGCGCCGGGCAGACCGCTCACACACTGCGGAAGGTCCGTGTCCCTGGGGGGGACGCGTGATGGGCTGGCCACCCCGGACGGGCGCACCCAGCCCTGTTTCACACCCCACGTGTTGTCTGTCTACATGACTCTGCTCTCTTTTCCCCTAGAGGAGATTCTGAAGACGCACATCGCGCACTGGTGGTCTCCAGATGGCACGAGGCTCGCCTACGCCACCATCAACGACTCCCGCGTGCCCGTCATGGAGCTCCCAACCTACACCGGCTCCGTGTACCCCACAGTGAAGTCCTACCACTACCCCAAGGTAGGCCAGCCGAAAAGTACAGCGGGCACCTGGCCCGTCTGTCCGCAGTGCCGATTTGGGGCTGTCTGGGCACACATCTTACAAGCAGTGCTGTCGACGGACGCAAAATGCATCATTTCCCCTTACGTGCATTAAATTCCCGTCTTTGCAGAGTTGAATCTGTTGGCAGGTGAGTTTAGAATAAATTCACCACCGTGAGTCATTGGTCTAAGCTTCATTGGAACCAAAAATAAACACATCACCTCTACCTGGGATTCCCTGGCAGCAGCAGCTCCCACGGCCTGCTCCGGGGGCCCCTGCCCGCAAATCTCTAGTTAGAATTTGGCTTCCAGAAGGTCAGACGGATCACTGTCTGCCCTGGTCCCCTGGTCTGGGCTGGGCTGTTTTGTGCTTGGTCCTGTTAGGACCTGGAATCTCTGCTTCCCAGGCCGAGTCGTTGGCCCAGAGAACCAGCTGAAGAGCGAGGGTGCGGTGGGGGTGTTTGTGGGGGGTACAACATCTTTCTGAACCTTGCTGTTAGTGGGTCACAGCGTCCCAGCACGAAGGCAGGACCTGATGCCGAATCTCTGCAGCCCACCCAGCTGGAGGTCTGACGGAGGACATGGTGCCCGCTTGCCCCCTGGCTTCACTAGACCACGCCAGGCCCGGGGGCCAGGTGGATGCGAGCCCTTCACTGCCTCTGCCCACCTGGTGCCAGGCGCTCATGTCCCGCCTCAGGCTGCCTCGGAAGGAGCCCTCGAGCCTCCCCCAGCGAGCCCCGGCTCCTGAGCCGCCGGAAGTCTCCGAGAGCTGGTGCGGCCGGCAGACAGGACGCGCCAGCCCCCGTCTGCAGCGGGACAAGGGAGGCTGAGAGGCGCACGGGCCCCGGCCAGGAAAGGAAACACGAGCTCCGTAACAGTGGGCATCTGCTTCTCACAGTCCTGGAGACTCAGAGTCCGAGGTCAGGGTGCCAGTAGCGGGGTTCTGGGGAGGACTCTTTCTGGCCTGCAGACCCTGCCTGCTCTCTGTGTTCTCACACAGCTGAGAGCGAGGGAGCTTCAGTGCCTCTGTCTCCACATGCGGCCACGGACCCCATCCTGGGGCTCCACCCTTGCGATCTCACCGACCCTGATCGCCTCCCCAAGGCCTCGCCTCCAGACACCATCACACGGGGGGTCAGGGCTGCGACAAAGGAGTTTTGAATTTGGGGGACGCGGTCACTCAGTCCACAGCACCTGCTAACACTGAGCCTTTTTTCCGGCCCTTTGAGTGGTGTGGCCAGTACCCAGGGACGTCCCAGGCTGGAGGAGCGGGCCTCCTCTGCCGGCATGGCCGTTGTCTGCCATGGTCCCGTGCTGGGAGGATCTACGATGTCAACACACCGCACGGGTTTGCCTGTGGACAGATTCTGTCACTCGTCTCAGCCAGGCGAGGAATGCCGCCTCTCCCCCTTCCCACGGGCGCTGGGGCACGTGGGGGGAGCAGTGACGCAGAGTGGGACGCACCCGGCTGCCTCTCCGGGGACTTCCGTGCCCCACCTCGCCCCGCTGGGCCACAGCCGACATCCGTCAGCTCCACCATGTGCCTCTCCCGTCAGCACAGCACCTCTTGGTGTGGCCTCTGGGGATTTCTCTCCTCCTCGGCGGGTCCTTTCCCTCCCACGCTGAGAATCAGGAGGCACTAGGAGGCATGCGGAGGGGGAGGGTCCCTGGGGCCGTTACATCGCTGGCCCCGTTATCTCTTGCCCTTTTAAGGTTCCGTGCGCGAGCGATCTGCTCTCAGCCCGGTCACTCCGGTGTGTGGAGCCCCAGAGTCCTCCCTGGGCATTTCCCAGGGAGGATTTCGCAGCAAGAAGACGCCACCCCCAGGAGAACTTACTCACATCTCCTCCCCTTTTCTTCCCAGGCCGGATGCGAAAACCCCAGCATTTCCCTCCACGTCATCGGCTTGAACGGGCCGACGCACGATCTGGAGATGATGCCGCCCGACGACCCGCGGATGAGGTCTGCTTCCTTTCCTCTGATACGTTACCTGAAAACGAGATGAATGTGCATTTCCGGGGTCTCTCCTGACTTAGTTACCACTAATTTAAACGTCCGAGGGGAAGGTCACCCTTTCTAACCCTTTCGTGACTACTTCATGGTCCAGTTCGCTACAAAGGAGTCTCCTTCCAACCAGCCCTGCTATTTCTAACCCCAGGAGGCAGCGGAACAGATGGGCACAGGTGGCCGTCCTGTCACCGCTGACGTCTGGTTTGGGTAGATTTTTTTAAATCACAACAGTGGAGTAGGATCTTATCTAAGTCAAGTGGTCTCGGAAACCCGTTTCATCCTGGTCCCGAGTCTGAACTGCCTGGCGACCAAGGACACTTCCCGAGCCCGCGTGTGTCGTCATTCGAGCTCTCTGTGGGGGGAGGGGCATTGAGGAGACACTGAAAACACAGGAGCCCACTGTGGGCACCAGGACCCCCTCCGTGAGATCTCCGTAAGTCTAAGACGGGCCCAGGGACGCCAACAGTGAGGCATTCCGAGACCCAGCAGACCCCGCCCGGGTTTGGGCATAACTCCAGCTAAGCCTTTAGTGTTCAGTTCCAGAACTCCACACTGTGAGAGCTTCTGGAAGCTTCTAGAAGGGCAGGAGCCATGGCCCCATCCACTCTGGGCCCTGCCCGGGGCCGGGAGCTTGGGCCCATGGCACTGCTGGGCCTCTGGGAACGGTGTGGTTCTCTCCCCCCATGACTTCCTGAGTGGAACCCGCCTGCCTGCATCTCGCAAGCCCGGGCCTTGAGGTTCTTGCAACCCTCCCTGCTCCGTGGAGAGTGGAGCGCGGGGGTCCTCGGGCGGACAGACCAAGCACAGGAGTCTGTGCTCCTCGCTGTCTGTCTCCCCGCCCGGGATGGGCCTCCTCTGCGTCCAAGGGTTGCCGTGGCCCCAGAGACTAATGAGTCTGGCCCCCGAGAGCTGGTCCTCGGGGTCCCAGGGCCTCCCGCGTGTGCCGGCCAGCAGGGAAGGGGGAGGTGTTGGATCAATTCGGTCGTGAAAGCTTTCCCGGGGGTAGAAGAAAAGCTCAGGTTATTGCTTTGTCTTCTCTCCGGAAGATCCAGTACCTCATTGTTCCCTGCTCAGTGCTCATCCCTGCCAGGCCTCCCGGGGCCGGGTCCAGCAAACTCACAGAATTAATATGGAAAGTCACCTGGAAAATCGAAGCCATCTGTTTGAGTTAATTGAAAATCTCATTTAGTCAATTTGGTGATGCTGTTTCCGCAGGCTTGATTAGCTCCAAGGACAATGAAGAATTAGCCTCAGTCAGGGCTGGAGGTTCGGGTGCTGGTTTCGGGTTTTCTGCACTGATTTCATAGGTGAAGTGCGACGGTTCCTCACGTGCCGTGTAGGCCTGTCACGTGGGACAGTCGCGCTTTCTCGCGCGCTCTCTGTTGCACAGCCCCGAGATCGTCTGCAAAGGGAGCCCAGGTAGATCAGGAACCACAAGATGAACGGAAACGCGTGTTTATGGAGCGTGACTCGGCCGGCTGCGCACGGCGGGGAGCAAAGTGCAGGTGTCTGATACGGGGATGGAGGCTGTGGGGGCGCAGACCGAACAGGTCGCTGCCAGCAGCTGAGTCACCACGGGCGTGTGCGGGCCGGCCAGAAGCGTACGGTGGGCACGCTCGTCTGCAGGAAGATGGCGTGGAGGTTTTGGGGAGGAAGGAGACCTGCATCAGGCCCCCAACGATCACGGGGCAGGGGGAGAGACACAGCAAAGAAATATATCATATTTTAAAAATTAAGTGCCACAAAATAGCGATCAATTCTTTGAAAACTTTTGCTGAAGGATGGAGCAGTCCCTTCCGGGGAGGAGGGTCAGTAGGTGGGCGGTTTGGAGGCACAGCCCCGATCCGGGATGTTCTAGGATCCAGTGTTAACGAGGAGTGGGTGGGCACAGGGCTGGGGTCCCAGCACCGTCCCACTGTGTGTTATGAATTAATTTGTAAAAATGTGGCCCCAGACCCATTTCCGTTCTTCCCTCCTTCCAAACTGGGCTTCCAGATGTGCTGGCAGGTTTTCACACTTGGTGCTCCCCCTGCCCATCTCCCTGGGCACAAGGTCGTGGGCTACACGCTGACAGGACGGTGGCCAAGGGGGGTGGCCCCTAAAGGCTCCCGCCGGCTCTGTCGTTGCTCCGAGCACCCCACCCCCGCACGCAGACAGCGAGGAGTGCGGAGGCTAAGGAAGCTGTCTGAACCCACACCGACTGTGAAAAGGGGCGCTGGGCCTCACACTGGGCAGGCCAGACGGCCCCACCTCCCTGGACAGCCTCCAGAGAGCTGCGGAGAATTCCGGAAGGCCAGTGGCCACTTTCAGCCGGTTAGGAGCCGTCGGGAGGAAGAAACCAAAGCCTTCATCTGTCAGCTGTCCCGTGGGTTGCTGGCTTGCTAACCAGCCTCTCCGAGGGTCCTCAGACACAGCGAGGATTGGGTCTGGGCCTCCGGATCTTTCCACGTGGCAAGTACTCACTGGCCACAGCTTTGTGCCACGGATTGTGTGGGCCCTTGGATGGCCTCTCCCATATGGTGGCCCACGGTGCAAAAAGACAGCGCGTGGTCCGTGGCCGAAATAAAGCGTGGTGGGAGCCACAGTGACAGGTGCCGGGACGCCCACCTCACGGAGCGGCCCTCGGACGCAGGACCACCTGACCCAAACAGGAGGCTTCTGTGGACGGTAACGGGGAATAGCAGCCCCACAGAGACGGGGCGAGGGGAAGGGCCGGGCCGAGGGGAGAGTGAGCTTCTCCAGGAGTGTGAACGCAAGCTGTCCCGGGGCTGGACAAGCCTCCGTGGGGTCAGACGCACAGCCTGTCCTGAGGTCTGTTCAAGGTCCCCCAGAAGCCCAGCCGCACTGATAACACCAGCACACTTGTGTCCTGCTGGTTTCCTCCGGCCTCTCCAGCGCCGCTGAGCGGGGAGCTGAACTAAGACGTAGCAGATACCGGGCAGGGTCGTTTTGAAGATGTGCGGCACCGCGCCGATGACGTGTTTTTATTCCCCAAATATCCCGTCCACACGCAGGAGAGCTGCCGGCCTGGCACCTTCCTGACCGCACACGCGGGGAGGAGCGGGTTCTGGGTCCCTGACCGCGCCCCCACTTCTTCCCTTCCCTGGCCTGTAAACGGCCCCAGGCCTCTCGCTCTCACTGTATCTTCTTCCACTTCAACTCGTCCCTTCGCGTCTCCAAGAGCAAGGACCGTGAGCTGCGTAAGTCACTGGCGGCCACCGTCAGTCGGCGCAAGGCCGCACTCGTTCTGTTTCTTCTTGTCCGTGGTCCCTACGTCCTTCCTCCCCACCACGTGGGCACCTGTTTCTATTCTGGGGCAGTTTTTGGTTTCTTATTTACTGAAATCAACGGTCCAAGTGCATTCTTTTCTTTAAATTGTTTTTCTTCGTTATTGTTTTAAACTTAATTCCAGCCCGGCTGCCGTCCGGCGCCGGCTCCCGGGTCCAACATAGAGACTCATCAGGCCTGTGCAGGGCTCAGGGCTCAGGGCTCAGGGCTCGGTGCTCAGCTTCGTAAGCGCGCCTCTCGCCGCCTCCGCCTGCTTCCCCCGCCCCCTCCCACCTCCCCTCGGCGACTGTCAGTGTGTTCTCTCCAGTGAAAGGTCTGGGTTTTTTTGTCTCCTCTTTTCTTTGTCCATTAGTTTTGTTTCTTAAACTCCACACACACGTGAAATCGTATGACATTTGTCTTTCTCGGACTTACTTTGCTCAGCATGATACCCTCTAGCTCCGTCTGTGTTGTTGGAAAGGACAAGATTTCATTCTTTCTGTGCTTGAGTGATATTCCCCTATATTTATATACACACACCACATCTTCTTTCTCCACTCCTCCGCCGATGGACACTTGGGCTGCTTCCGTATCTTGGCTGCTGTAAACACAGGGATGCTTGGCTCTTGTATTTTCTGGGTAAATGACCAGTAGTGCAATTGCAGGGTCATGGGGTAGCTCTATTTTTAATTTATTGAGGAACCTCCATGCTGTCTTCCAGAGTGGCTGCACCAGCTTGCGTTCCACCAATGGTGTAGGAGGGTTCCCCTTTCTCCACATCCTCGCCAACACTTGTTTCCTGTGTTTTAATTGGAGCCATTCTGACTGGTGTGAGGGGGCATCTCCCTGTGGATTTGATTTGCATTTCCCTGATGCCGAGTGATGTGGAGCATTTTTTCATACATCTGTTGGCCAGGTGGATGTCTTCTTTGGAGAAATGTCTGTTCATGTCTCCTGCTCATATTTGGACTGAATTCTTTGGGTTTTTTGGAGGATGAGTGTTATTAGTGCTTTATACATTTGGGATTCCAGCCCTTTACCGCAGTGGTCATTCGCAAATATCTCCTCCCGTTCCCTAGGTTGACTTTAGTTTTGTTGATTATTTCCTTTGCTGTGCAAAATCTTTTTATTTTGATGTGGTCCGAATAGTTGATTTTTGCATTTGTTTCCCTTGCCGCAGGAGATAGATCTAGAAAGATGTTGGCAGGGTTGATGTGAGAGAAGTTACTACAGGCACCTAGTTCAATCTACTTGACCCCTCTCTCCCCATTAATATTGGTAAAGTCTGTGTTGTCGCCTGTATGTGTGCACACTCATCTTGTGTAAGTGGCGTTGTGATGTACGTAGATCCAGGTGTATAAACTGGTGTGTGTGTGTATGTGTGTGTGTGTGTGTGTGTGTGTGTAGACCTGTTTCCTTTTTCACTCAGCTGTGTGTAAAGCCGTAGCACGCACATTGCTCTCTGCCTTCGAACTGCGCCCACGGTCTAGATTGCTGCAGTTCCTGGGAGCTCACATCCTCGTGCCCTCCTCCCGCCAGCGGCCTCTGCCTTATCCACCACCCATGATCAGGAAATGGGATCTTCTTTCTGCTCCTTCTGTACAAAATAGGGACTCGCTGGGAGATTGGTACAGTGGATCCAGTACAAGTCTTCACGAAGAAATAAGAGGGGGATAGAGGTCATCAGAGCAATGGAAGCATCACACAAACACTGGGTCCCAATTACTAATGGCCTCAGCCTCAGCCCCATCAGCAACTACACTGCCACCACCTTATCTCAACCACCATTACCTACAGCGTCACCACCATCACCACCATCACCACCGTCACCATCATCAGCACCATCACCACCGTCACCACCCCATCAACAACCACCTTCATCACCCCCATCAACAACCACCACCACTGCCATCATCACCATCATCACCACCACTACCATCACACCACAATCACCATTACCATCACCAACCATCACCAACCACCACTGCCATCACTGCCACCACCATCATCACCACCATGGCCACCACCACGGCCATCACAGCCCCATCACCAACCACAAGCACTACCACCAGCACCAGCACCATTACCAGCCGTCACCACCACCCCCATCACTGCCATCACCAGCACCATCACCACCAGCCCCGTCATTACCATCCCCGGCATCACCACCATCACTGTAACCTTCACATCCTACCGCCTCCATCACTTGCCTTTGGGTCTCCTAGTCAGTGAATCCCTTCATGTTCAAAGCAGGCAACCTGCTGAGTAAGGACTCCACAAGCCCTAAGATCTCCCCTCTCTCCCTTCCTTCTCCCTCACCCTGACCGTTGGCCCAGCGTTACGGCCGACCCCTAGATGGAAGGGGAAGTTATCACAGTCTGTTACTCCAGTGAAAGGGAAGTTATGGAAATACACATCAAACAGTAATTTGTCTGACAGTCACATCATTTTTACCTTCTGCAAAACGCAGTCGCCTGCGGATGTGTGCATACAGTTACAAGGCGGCTCTGAGGGCGAGCAGGTGCCCCTCATCACAGCGACACTGTTTCAGCGACACTGAACATTGTCTCAATGTGCTCGGCAGTGCCTATCCAAGAACGTCATTTTTTAAAAATTTCTTTCTCAAATATTTTTTTTGCTCTGGCTTTATTCAGGGGATGAACGTTGCTGAGAAGACGCCAGAGTCGATTGCAGGCTTCGTTTCAGTAGATAAACAGACCTTTTGTCCCCTGGTCCTTTATTGCCACACGACTGTCAGAACCTTCGCCCGAATTTGGAGCACCGAGAAGGGACGCGGCACGCTAAGCCCTGTGAGAGAGACAAGGCCTTGTTAATATTTTATGGCAAGCAAATGGACTGATGAAAAATTCATATACTGCTTACCAGGAAGAGTCCGAGTATTTGGATTCGAAGGCACCTTTGGCTGGAGATTCACGGGAACATTGTAATGTTTTCTCAGCAAACGTGTGCTTTCCAGCACTCACTCGGCACAGGTCTCCTCACAGCAGGGCCGTCCCTTCCCGGCCCTGAAACGAGGGGTGTCTGTCTCCCCACACACGGGGTTGGGAGCGTCCCCCGTCCCACGAGGGTTTGGCTCCCTGTGTCACCAGCCCCTGGAAGCGTGTCTACACAGCGCGCAGCCCTCCCTGAGTGTTCTCTGGGAGAACACATGCTATTCATTGGCCGACGAAGTACTTTAGAATAAAGAGGAAATGGGTAACATTTCTTCCAGGAATCTTTTGCTTCCTACTGATATTTTGGTATCGCGTTCCTTTTAAAATACAATTTCTACAATTCTTAAAATACGATCATCTGTTTTCTGGGATTATCAGAATATTTTCGCATCTCCCTTCATCTGCACATTGGATGAATCCTGCGTCGTCCGCAGCCCTGCCCCTCCTCGCTGCCGTAAATCATTCTGCTTTAGTCCTGTCTTCTCCCTCCTTGTACTGCAGCCAGCCTATCTGCCCGCCGTGACGTTTATTCCACCAGAGAACACCTAGTAAGGGCAGAGATGGATGTGGTGACCCATGGCTAAGTGGCCCTTGGAGCTGTTGTCACCAGCGTGTTGCGGGGCTCACTGAGATCGTGGTTCCTAAGCTAGAGCGCCGCGAGGACCATCCGGGCCTCGTTTGGTCAGGCGCTGCTCGGCCCCACGCACGGAGCGTTGGGTTCAGTGGGTCTGGAGTGGGCCTAAGAATCTGCATTTCCAACTTTCCCAGGCGCTGCTGGTCGGGGGACCACACTTGCATGATCAGGCATGGGGACAGAGACCAGCTCTGCCACTGTCTTTGTCCCCTGGGACGGAGGCTTTAACTGACCCTGTGTCGTCATTACTGTGTGCTGGTGGCCCTGCAGGGGAGAGGCCGACCTCCCTGAGCATGGTAGCTGCGGGGGGCATGTTCTGCAACCCCGACCGGGGGCACACGGGACCGTGGACCTGGGCTTCCCCGTATCTGTCCGCTCTTCCTTCCCAGCTGCGGTGCGATGGGCACAGTGGGCACAGCAATGACGTCTGCCCGCCAGAGGCTTCAGCTGCTCCCACGCAAACAGGCCCGTGGAGAGCCATGGTCACGGGGGCTCAAGGCTCTCCGTAGCCGCATCTGTTAGAGTTAGTCCGTCTGTTGATGCTGTCATAGCTGCCCCCATCATTCCTCTTCTTGCCCTCCCTGCTGGGGGCACCGACGGCCCCTACGGTGTGGCCAGCTCTGACTACTGGTGACTTCCCACTCGAAGTCCCTCTAGGTTCTCCTCGGTCACTGCCTCCCCATGGCCCCTCGAGAGACAGGGTGCTTCAAGCTGTAAGAATTACATAGATTTCTCCTCTAGGTACCCAAGCCTGGGTCCTGCGTCAGGACTAGTAAGGGGCATGGCCTTGCTCGTTGCCCCAAGGGGTTCCCAGCCTGGTGAACGGTCCAGGAGAATTGTCACTGCCTGATGATTTGAGGGACGATGGTGCAGATCGCCGGTGCCGGGAGCGTTTCGAGGAAGGAGGGCTGACTGTGACCTCACGGAGAATGCTGCGGGGTCCGGAGAGCCTCGTCCCGCCCGTTTTCAGCATCTGTAGCTAGGACCAGAGAGGCCCATCGTCTGTTCTCATCACTTGGATGTGTAGTTACACCTTCACTGACGAGGCTAGGTAATTAATTCACGGAGTGTCTGCTGCTGATTTGGCCTCTCTTGTCCGCTTTTCTTATCGTGTCAACTCATTTCTTCAGGAGCCCAAAAGGAAAATCTCATTCTTGCAAACTCAGTGTGGCCAGGAGCCCCTCCCCCTGAGTCCCCACGTGTGCTGGTCCACACTTCACCTTGTCCACGTCACCAACCTGTTTCTCGACAACTCCATGCATTGGGTTTTTTTTCCTTTTTTTTATGTGTCATGTCAGTCACATACCGTACATCATTAATTTCTGATGCAGGGTTCCATGATTCACTGTGTGTGACACCCAGGGCTCTGTGCGATCCATGCCCCCCTGAGTCCCCACCACGGGGCTCCCCCATCCCTCACCCAACGCCTCTGAAACCCTCAGTTTGTTTCTCAGAGTCCACAGTCTCTCATGGTTCCTCTCCCCTCCGATTTCCCCCAACTCCCTTCTCCTCTCCATCTCCCCATGTCCTCCGTGTTATTCCTTGTGCTCCACAAATAAGTGAAACCATATGATAACTGACTCTCTCTGCTTGACTTATTTCACTCAGCATCATCTCCTCCAGTCCCGTCCATGTTGAAGCAAAAGTAAAACACTAATAATAAGCTTGTAATAAGCTCTCACATCCCGGGACAGGAGAACAGTCCCTGTTCCTTCTTTTTGCCTCTGTGGCAACTTCCTCTGCCTTCTGGGAGAGCTTCCCAAATTTTCCTCAGGGTCTTTGAGTCCAATTTCTCTCACCTTCGGATCTGGTTTCCCTAGAACCTTTTACTCCTCCTCTTCGTCTGATCCTGTATTCTTAAGGTTATGTTCTGCTTTTCTTTTTTTTTCTTCAAAGAAAGAGTCTCTTTGTCAGAGAGAGAGAGAGCGAGCACACTCTCACAAGCAGAGGGAGAAGCAAGCTCCCTGCTGCTCAAGGAGCCCGATGTGGGGCTCGATCCCAAGACCCTGGGATCGTGACCGGAGCCGAAGGCAGACGCTTCACCGACTGAGCCCCCCGGGCGCCCCACTCTGTTCTGCTCTTGTGCCATCGGCGTGATTGCCTTTTCCTCCATCCGGGCTGTGTGACGACCTCCGCCGCTCTCCAGCTCAGGAAGGAGACAGCCGGAGCAGCCCACGCCGCACACCCGGCGACAGATGGCACAGGAGGGTTATTTTTGACTCTGAACTTTGGGGGCTGCTTGAACCTTCTCTGATGGAATCGGAAGACTGAGTCTCACCCGAATCCATCTGGCGTGCCTCCGCTGGGCAGAGTCGAATGTTTTCTTCTGCCTTCTTTATAATTTTTTGTGGGTTTTTCTTGACGTTCTAAGTCAATAGACATCTACGAAAAATCATGATCTTCTGTAACATGGACGTAGCAAGGCTTTGACTTCCCAGGTTTCTGGGTGGTGCGAGGTCAGGGTTCCTGAGGAGGGATGAGACCCCGGGGGGAGACTCCTGTTCTCTCACTTGCCTCGCCGAGTGAGGCACGTGGTAGGCAGTCCCCCCGGTGGCTTCATGTGCTCTCTCTGTGCTGTGGCTGCTGGAGGTTTTCAACACTCTGTTTTAGGGGTATCATCATTTTATGTCTTTTATGAGTGTGGTTTAGACGCACATCCACACTAAGCTGGTAAAGGTTACTGCAGATTTGCTAACCAGATGCTACTGAGTGCCGGAGACCCTCGTGTGTCCATGTGGTCCACACTGAAAGGGGACCATGGAACAGATCGTCCCCCTCAGCCACCATCGGCAGCCTGACCGACATGACCTCGGTCCGTGCCACCAGCCCCGTAGCCCGTCTGCGCTGTTTCCCGTGTGTAACCATCAAGCTAACAGCTTTGAAACTGGAGAGAATGGAAAATGTGTAAGGAACCTGGAGAACTTTTCTTATCCACATGTGGATTTCTTCTTAAGGAAAATTTTGGAAATGGGTAAAGGTCGTATTCTCCTTTCCACAAACGTATGGTGGGACTCCAGACCTCCCACCGCGAAAGAGCGTCCTTCCTTCCTGAGTGTTACTCCTCCGTGAGGCTCTGGAGTTGGTGGCTCCTTGTAAATCACCCGTCCCTGACGGTGCTTTATCTTTGCGTTTGACTTGATTTTGTAAATAGCCAGAACGTACTCGGCACGCAGCCCAGTCACCGATGGAATTCATGGGATGGGGAAACGTTTGTTCGAGACGAGGTTATTGCTGTACAAGGGATGAGGTCGGTGTGACATCCTGAAGGAGACTCAGGGGAGGGCTTCCCAGGGCCTTGACGACTGGCGACACGATTGACGATCTCCACCCAACGGGGAGGCAGTGCGCCTACGTGTACGGAGATATATTAGGTCATCTTTATGGAGTCCTTCATAACTTTTATTGTTTCTAGACTTCTAAAAAGAATTATTCACTATATTTCCTCGCTGTAAAATCTCTAAGGGTGCCACCAGTTTGTTTGAAATTCAGTCGTTCCAGGAGATCTGACTTTCTCCTCCTTAATTTCATCCAGATGAAGCATGTTTGCTCGTCTCTGTGACTTCCCACACCACACCCCCAGCATGATCTTCCGGGTCCGACAGGCCCACGGTCCAGGACAACAGGGGTTCCCTCGCAGCCGTCCCCGTGGCCCCGCCAGCTAGCGGCCTCTGGCATCTACCGAGCAGGGTTCCAAGAGTCGTTTGTGCTGCAATTTAAAAATAAGAAGTCTTACTCAAGAACGGGGGCCGGGCACAAACCCGAGTTACTCTGAAGAGCCAAGATAAAGAAATGTTTCCGTGCCCACAGATACTCAGGGAGCCCATTGAACCTCACATTGGAAATGGGCTCCGAGCCCTCGGGCAGGGCAGCGTCCGCGAGGACCTACTGAAAGGCCGTGCTCCTTGTCAGAGCAGGAGCCTGACGCTGTTGGGTGAGAAGGCACGTCCTGTAGACACACGGACCCAGGCCCCTGAGGCCTGGCGCTTGCTGTGCAGATGGCAGCAGCGGATCCAGACCTCTTTCAAAATTCACAGCAGTTGAGAAAGTTGAAAATCCTGGATTATGGCCGAGTGACATCGTCACCAGCCACATCCCCAGCAGATGGGCCAGGACTGCAAACCAGCCGGGGGAGGGGCGGCCTGAGCCAGCTCTTGACTTGGGTCATTTAGAGTTTTGATGAGCAGGTGGATTTAAGAAACAGGGACACAACAATTTAATCTCCTTGCGTGCTTAACCCAAGCTTAGTGGAAAGCACCTGGTGATTTAGGCCTTTCTGTTGAAAATAATCACTGGGCACTGTCACGGGCCTGTCCAGCCTGCAGGGCATTGTCTAGTGAACATGCTGCCGTGGTTGGTGATAAATGATCTTGTAAGACCACAGAGTCATCATTCTGAACAATAGATCTCATTATAGATAGATAGGGCAGGTGACGGAACAGGGTTGGCGGGCCTCCGGAACATTCTTGGAGCTCTCCTCAGGATAGTCTTTCTGTACACTTGTTTCTTGGTATTTTCTTCTTCCTCTTAAACATGTTTTTTCTTTTCCCCCTAAAAATCCTGTGTTCAGAGGGCTCTGAACCAGAAGCCCCAGGACCCTCCCCGTCCCTGCGAGGTACAGGGTAGCCTAGAACACTGTGATATTTCCAGGTTCAGGGGAAAGCGGGCATGTGACCGGTAGGGTATCTGCTGGTGCCTGGAGCCATGCACTGATTTCCCTAATTAGCCGGCAAATGCTGTCCCCTGGGCATTGTGCCTTCACGGGAGAGGAAAAGGGAGCACGGCGCCTTCCTCTGCTCGCCCTTGTATGTCCACGGTCTCTTGCACTGCGCGAGAGCCTCTCTCTCCAGCCCCTCCTGGTCTCGCTCTGCGGCCCCTTGTGTGACCTCCAGGGAGGTGTGAGCTTGCCCCGGGTTGGGGCAGGAAAACCAACCAGTAGGTCAGCCGGGTGCAGCCTGACTTATAAAACCCATGGGGCAGCAGGAGACACGGTCGCCCTCTTGGGGGGGGGGGGGGCAGCTGGGTGGACAGAACCACACTCCCGCCTGGCTCCTTGCGCACCGGTGACCCGCCTTCCCAGCAGAGTTCAGCATCAGTGCCCGGGGTCCGGAAGCCCCATTTCAGACCCCTGGGGCCGCGTGAACCCCCAATGCGTGCGCTGCTGGCCCCAGCGTCCCGGGCCGGGAGGTGCCGGGCTGCCGGCGGCCGTGGCCAAGACCGCTAACGCGACGTGCCTGTGTGCCCGCAGGGAGTACTACATCACCATGGTGAAGTGGGCCACCAGTACCAAGGTCGCCGTCAACTGGCTGAGCCGCGCGCAGAACGTGTCCATCCTCACCCTCTGCGACGCCACCACTGGGGTCTGCACAAAGGTACGGGGCGGGGGGGGGGGGGGGGGGGGGGAACCAATGGGGAAGCCTGGAGGTTGCAGTGGGGTGGGGGTTGGGCAAGTCACTGGGCACCAACCTGGGTGGGGACCTACCCGCTGGCCTCTGCTTTGCTGCCACCTTGTGGATGAATCGTGCACTGCTGCAAACCTCTGGGCTCCCCGCTCCGCCATCCCGGAGTCCCGTCCTGGGACTAGGGCACACTCCGCTGTCCGTGGATGTGTTATTCCCCTTCACCTGGGCCCGTGCCTGTCTCCCCACGAGCGTCCCCTCATTTTCCAGTGGACATCAGAGAGGGCAAGGGGTAGCCTGAGGCCCCGGGACCCAGGCAGGGCCAGCACTACAGCCCGGCTTCCCCCTTGGGTGGGCTCTGTCCTGCACGCGCCCGGAGCAGGTGCCCCCCTGCGTGGGTCAGCACCCAGGTGGGCCAGCATCTGCCTCTAAGGACACGGGTGAGGCCAGCAGTGTCCCTCGGGGCCTCGGCCTGACTGAATGTGATCTCAGAGAAGACAAACAAATGTAGGGAAGACAAAGTGGAAAATACATACAGAAGCAGAGAGAAAGCGTGGAAATCTGAACGGAGGCCTGGCCGCCGGGCGGCTCAAAGGAACGGCCCCTCTACTGCTCCAGCCTGCAGCGGGCGTGCCCTCCGCCCCATGGGCTCAGATCCCTGCACTCCAGAGCAAGCCCTAGAGGCTGACCTCCTAGTATTAGGTTTAAAAAAAAAAAAAAATCCATTAAACTCCATTAATCAACGCAGGCATGTCTTTCAGAAGCTCCGTTTAGGACCATACATTTCCATCTCCCAACTGGGGAGGAAAACACCTGCAGAGCCACTTTGCTTTGCTGTGTTTGGGGGGCGGGGAGCACAGCTCTTTCCACAGCAAGCTCAGTGTCAGGGTGAGCTCAGCGATCTGATGGCCCCCAGTGGGTCAGGGATGTGCCTCGTTTCTTGGTGCGATGGAGATCAGACCCCAGGTTGTACCGTGGGTCCCGGAAGGACAGAGGCGCGGCCGGGGGCTGGGGATTGCTGGTTCTGTACCTTCGTCTCACCTGTGCCCCGACCTGTGCGTGTCAGCAACGCAACCCCTTCCTGCCGCTGGTCCGCAGACAGGACCCCCACCCCCACGCCCGGCAGCTGGAGGTCAGAGCAGCACGGGGAGCAGGCCTCCCGTTGCCCAGCCGTCACGCTGGTGTTTTGTTTTGTTTTTGTCTCCCGTTGTGCATCTCTCCTCACACTCCCCGGAGATTTACGTTTCAGTCCCTGTGCTGTCATGGGCTGCCGGGACTGTCATTCAGAGCTGTGACCTGGACGTGTGAGAAGTGTCCATGCATGTGCACATGCACACCCTGCACCCATGCGGCACCCGAGACCCGGGGCCCCAGGGGTAGGAGTGTACCGTCTTCCAGGGGGCTCCTGCCCGCCATGAGGACATGGTCCTCGCTGCCGGGGCAAGTGACGTTTTCCTTGTTCATGGACACTGGTGTGGGGCTGGTACGCTGCCTCCGGGGCGGGCCGAGGCCTTGTCTGTGTTTGCACAACCACCATCGAGGGGACTCGAACTGTTCGCAACCAGCTGGCCACAGGCACAAAACATGCAAAAACAAGACAGCCTTTCTCTGATGCTCCTTGTTCCATTTCAGAAACACGAGGATGAAAGCGAAGCCTGGCTCCACAGACAGGTAAGTGCTCCCGTCGAAGCTCCCACGATGTCTGCGCTGGCCACCGGATCCGCCACCACCGTGCTGGCCTCCGGGGTTTTCACCACCAAACGGCTCCTCCCGTTCAACCCCCACGGCCCCAGTGGGAGGCGTGGGCTGCTCGGCCCATCTCACCCCTGCTCTCCATGGCCTTGAGCGTGACCGGAGAACCCCAGGGCCACGGAAGATGGCCTTGAGCTCTCTGGGTGAGATCTCAGGGCTCAGTCAGAGGGACGGCCTTTTGGAGGCCGTGAGGAGGCCGGAGGAGTGGCCGCAGTCTGCTCTGCCCCAGCACAGGAAAAGAGACATTTCTCCGCTTTTCTCTCCGCGTGTTCTCAGGGGTCCCGGGTGAGGCGGGCCGCGCAGTGGTGTGGCCTGAGCCTTCCTGGGGACCTGGCCGAGAGCCCCCCCGGGTTTCCCCTCCTGACGTGGGTCAGAAACACCCATTAGACAAGCTCTGGGGGCCTGGGATTCCAGGAGGTCAGAGAGGCCAACGGGGTCAGCCTCTGCCCCAGCAAAAACGGTCCAACTGCCCCAAAATAGCGAAGCCCTAGCACCGGTGTTTTCTGTCGCTTTGTCTCACCCGCAACCCGTCAAAGAACAGGCGAGAGTGTTTTAGACGCTTCCTTGCTTCCTGTCCAGCCTCCTGGCAGGAACACGGCCTGAGAACTGGTGGGAGAAGTCACACTGGGCTGGATGGAGGGTCAGGGACCGCGGTGGAGCGGGCGCCGGCGTCCTTCCTCACGGACCTGATGAGCCGGGGTCAGGGACCCGCTGCCGACACCTCCGCTGTGTGGAATGGACGGTCTGCCCCCACCTCCCGTCACTAATTCCGGGAGGGCAGCCTCACCGGGGGACCCGACTGCTTTCCAGGACTCCTCCTTGCCAGGCTTCCCCAGAAGAGCACGAGCCCGAGTGCCCACTTTCGTTTCCTGCACGGACGTCAGGCTGCCCAGCCCGAGCCGAGGCGATGCGGAGGGTGCGCGAGGGCTCCAGGGCCCTACAGCAGGAGCCGGAACGATGCTGGCGCCGTGCTGGGACGTTCCTGAAGGCCGCGGCCCCGCAGTGAGAGCACGGATACCACGTGTGCGTGCTGGTGGTCCGCTTGCATCAGACAAACCTCAGGGAGCTGGACGGGAAGAATCAGGAGAGAACGTGTTATCTCTCTGGTCGTCTGGTCGACCCATACTGACGCCAGGTCCTTTTCCTGAGCCGCCGGCTAGCAAGTGCGAGAACGTCCTTCCTTATCAGCGCTCCGCTACGCCCGTTGTCTGGAGAGACCACAGCTGGTTAATCTGTCGGGGGGCATTCGGGCCGTCTCTCCTGTTTGGCCATCTGGAACAAAGAAAGAATGTTCTGCGGGGGGACAGGAGCCGGACAAAAGGACCCCCACTGTGTGATTCCGTGAACACGAGACGTTGGAATAAATGAGTTCACGGAGCTGTTGCTGGCCACCGGCGTGGGGGCAGGGGACAGGGAGGAGCAGCTTCAAGGTCCTGGGCTTGTCTCTGGGGTGATGGGAATGTTCTGGAACCAGAGGATGCTGGTTGCCCAACATCACGAGCATACTAGTTGCCACTTAACTATGTACTTTTATTAAAGTGTTTTGTTTTATTTAATGTGAATTTGACCCCAATACATTTCTTCAAATGAATCTGCTTGACCTGCCGCTCTCACAGACCTACCGGGCAGAGAACATGAGAGGCGCACACGAGTCCAACGCCAACGTGCGGCCTGCGGAGTCATCCTACGACATGTTCAGGAATGTGTTCAAGTGTTCGCAGTCCGCAGGGCTGGAGCAGGGAGAAGGGAGTGTGACCTGAGGGACAGCGCTGGGACCCCCAACCTCCTGGAGTCGGGGGCAGCTTCTGTGTCTGAGTAGGAGGAGTGAGGGGAGCTCCTGGCGGCGGCCCAGCGATGTGTTACCCTCTGGGAGGGGGAAGCTGCTGCCTGTGGCGGCTCCCCTGACCTCCCACCATCCTGGCTGGTCCTTGGGGTCCACGGTCTGCAGGGCTGAGCGGCTTGGCGGGCCTCTCCACCCGCTGCAGAGACACCGTCCACACTGGGGGTCTCTGTATTTATCAGCAGCACGTCTTGTCGCCTACCTGCGAACACGATCCATACTCCGGACAGACAGCGCAGTGGGGACTTAGGAAACCAGACCTTCCCCAGCAAAATCAAGTCAGCACTAAAAAAGTAGCATAAAAAATTACAACTTTTAAAATGTGGCCTTGAAAGCATTCAATGAGCAAACCGCTAATGTGTTTAAAACAGCCGTTAGAGACTACATGATGTGGTTTTGAGTGGAAGCAAACACGTCCCATAAAGGAATCGCTTCCTCTAAGCTGGTGCTTCCCTGGGTCTGGTCCGGGGAGCATGGGGAAGCCCTGATTTCTACGGTACCACTCCCCCAGCATCAGTAACACAGAGCTCCTCCGGGGGCAGCCGGAAAACCCGGTTTCAACAGCGTCTCATGACATGCCTTTCAAAGAGATGATTCCTGGAGGATTTGATGGACCCTGCCTTTCACAAAATCATCTGCAGCAGTTCGACAACTTCAGGATTCCGTGAGGTCCTGGAGTGTAAGTTAGGAACACCTTCCCAGCTGGCGTCCGTGTGCTCGCTGTGGCTGACCTCTGCATGCTCCCTCCACAGGCACAGACTCGACACCAGCTCAAGCAGGACACAGTGTCCTTGGAAAGAGCCAGAATCTGGGACGTCCCATCGACCTCTGGAAACCCAGTCTGCTCAGATCAACGGTCTTCTGATCCCTGGCTGCCAGGGAAGCAGGGGTGGGCTGGAGCAGACCCGAGCCCCCACACCCTCTCTTTTCCTCCCCTGTGCTTTCTGGGGCCAAAACATGGCCCCTGGGGGGCTCCCCTTGAGCCAACCAAGAGGAGATGAGTGTGTTTGTGTCCCACGGTTGCAGGTCCACCCGGTTCTCTCTCTCCTAGGAATATTCCAAAAGAATAGGCAGCCTCCTCCCCAACACACACACACACACACACACACACACTCCATCACCACCAGCCATGACTTGGCAACACTGTCCTGATGCAGATCCACGGGGATTTGGGGTAGAGCCCCAGAACCCATCCTCTGGTTGAAGAGTTGGTCCTGTGGGCCAACGTCCAACCGTCTTTCAGCTTTTACCAGAATTTTGGTTTTGTGATTTCAGGATCCAGGCTGGGAGGTTGGGCAAGGTGAGTGTATCTGAACCGCTCTCTGGGAAGAACTGGCAGACACGATATGGAGAACTCATGAGGAGCCCGCGTCTGCACTGATGTGTTGGGAGGGGCATGGAAAGACGCAGGCTCCCTGCTGCCCAGAGAGACTAGAATGCTTCCCCCAAAGTCCAGGAGAGCCAGAAGCAGGGTTAACATCGGGATCCCCTTCTCAAAACCCCCTGGGCTTTCTCACCAAGAACACAGGTACAGCCCGAGAAACCGGGTCTCAGAGAGGCTCGGGCAGAGCGCGCACGCTCCTTCCCCAGTGCAACGTCGACATCAACAGGACGAGGGCCTTCTCAGCGTAATAGCAAAGCACCTGGCCAGGCCTAATTACTACCTTTATTTGGAGAATTTTCCTCTGCCAAAAGGGCAAACATTTCCCCCAGAAAACCGAGGCAATATTGCAGGATCCGTCCGCCGCTGGCAAATAGAAGCACGTTTAAAAAGCCGGAGTTGCTGCTCGCTTTCCCATTCCATCTGCTTAAATACCACGCTGCCTGCTCTAAATAGGAAAACAAATATTTGCAGATTGAAGGTTTCGTTTTATTGCAAATATTCATGAAGATTAAATGTCACGTTAATCACGTGTTCATTTATTTCTCTGGGGCGTCGCATCTGCGCACACGCGTCCCCTCACCCCGGGAAGCCCACACGGCGCCAGCTGGGGCGTCTTTCCTGTGTGCTCAGCCCGCAGGAGCGTGAAGCTCTTTGCGCCCGAAAACACGCCTCGTAGCCAACTCGCTGCCGTTCACGGGGGGAGACTCCCAGGCCGGAGCCCTGGAGAGGCCTGGCAGCCGCGGGACCAAAATGCCTCTTCCCCCATCGAGGCGGCGGACAGACCCCGGGGCTGCCCAGTGTCGTGGGGGGGTGGGGGGAGGGCGCAGAGATGGGGGCAGCACGCCGTCGGCCTCAGCTTCGAACCCAGCCCGCGCCTCCGTCCCCCGGGAGGGCAGCGGATCCCGGCGCACGTGGGTCCGTCCGGCCCGCGTGCGAGTCAGAGGTCCCTGGGAGAACGGCTCCTGCCCCCGCGTCTCAGAACGCGGGGAACGCGTCCTCGTGTGCTGTTTCTCGCCCTGGTCACTTCTCCCTTGCTGGGCCCTTCAGTGCGAGGTGGGTTTTATGAAATAAAAGAACAAAAGACAGGACCGGACGTGTAGAATTCGTGTGAGGGACAATCAGACGTGGGAGTGTTCAGAACCACGTTCTCCGTGGCGGGTGATACATGCCGGCCCCCGCCGCCCCTGCCGTGCCCCGCGCCGGGCTAACGCTGAGCCTCCCGCGCCGCCGGCAGGCTCTGTCCCGTGAACCAGTGCGCACACAAGCCCACCGTGGGGCTGTGCTCTCGCGACGGGCCGTCCTCCTGTCCGTCTCTGCTGATTCCTGAGTCTCCCTCCTGGAAGAGAGGTCTGACTCCCGATTCCCCAGGACAGGAGAGGCCCCACCCAGCGCTGGTTCTTCCCACCGGACCCCTCATTAGAAATTACAGAGAAAAGGGATCTCAAGATGTTTGTTGCCGTGGTAAACCTCCTCAAAACGAAGCCTTTTGATGGACCGCAGCCTTTGCTTTCGTCCCCAGAACGAAGAGCCCGTGTTCTCCAAGGACGGCCGAAAGTTCTTCTTTGTGCGGGCCGTCCCGCAGGGGGGACAGGGAAAGTTCGATCACGTCACCGTGTCATCATCCCAGGTAAGCCCGGCAGGTCCCGGGACTGCGCCGTGCCGTGGCCGCCCCTCGTGGCGGCTGCTCTGTGCCCCGTCACCAGCAAGGGCCCCGGAGCAAGCCCCAGGGTCGGGACGTGGAAGGCTCCGGAGTGGGGCCGAACGGGGCTCATGAAGTCCAGGGGTCCTGCTCGGGCAGCGACTCACGTTGACCCTTCCTGTTGTGGCTTAGACCCCTTCTGACGGGTCACAGCAGACAGTGGGACCCAAGAACCCAGGTCTATGACCTTGAATGACAGTCTAGTGTCTTCCTCCCCGTCTGCTGGGCTGTCCCCTTACCCTCTGTCCCAGGCTCGCGGGTCTAGCGCCTTCAGGGCACAGCGTCCCGGAAATGCCACACGCAGTCACCACTCCCCTGGGGGGCTGCCCCCTGCCACCCTGCTGCTGTCTGGGGGCTCGGGGCTCCGGTGCAGCGCGTCGTGGAGCAGGGAACCTCAGAGACTGGCGGGTGTAGAACCAGCAGCGGAGGGGGGTGCCCACGGGGGGTGCCCACCTGCGGCCCCGAGGTCCTGGGGAGCGCTGCCCTTCGGAAGGCGGTGGGGAGCGAGCATGGCGCTTCCGGGACCGCGACCCTCACCTCCGAGCGTGGATCCCATTTCTGAAGCAGCGTCAGTCCCCGCGGTGCAGGCGAGGCGAATACCGAAAGCCTCCGTCGACAGTAGGCAGAGGGCCCGTGTCACAGGCAGAGCCGAGAGACGGTTCCGGAAGAACAGGGCGAGGACGCCCCACGTGTGGGGGCCGCCTAGAGCAGGCGCGGGGAGCGGCCGTGACCGCGGGGTCCCAGTTTCCGTCCGCGGGGGCCGAGCGGACTCTCTGGCCCCCGTCCCTGGTCGCGCACTGTGGCCTGCTCCTACAGCCCCGCGTCCTGTCTGCTCAGTTGGGGTCACGCTAGCCAAGTGTCTGTCTCTCAGGCGGCCTCGGCTCTGAATTCCTGCACGTGATCGGCATTTCCTAAGTGCCCAGTAAACATTCCTGCAGGAACTGGGGGGTCCCCTACCCTCCAGGGGGCACCCCACCCCCCGGAGCCCCTCAGGCCCCACAGCCATCCGGACCTCCAGCCCCCCCCACAGGCTCTCCCTGCTCCCGCGACCCCCACGGGCCCCACCTGACTTAATCAGCGGCCGATTCCCGCTGCCTCCCCCAGCACCCGCCACCCAGCAGGCCGCGCCTGGGCCTCACACCGGCCCCTCCACACCCACTCCAGACCCCAGCCTTCCTGCTGAGAGGGTCATGTGTCCCTCCCCTGCGGTTTCTTGTCGTAATTGTTCTGCTCGGGGAGGGAGCGAGAGTGCAACGCTCAGCGCAACAGTTTCAAATCATCCTCATAAACAAGGGCAGAGAACGGCGACGACGTGGACGCGGACCCTCCCACCTCCCCTGCCCCCTCCCCGCCCTCCCCCTCCGTTTCTCCCCCCCTTCCTCCCCTGACTCCCACCGTCCCGACTCCCTTTCGCCTGTTTCCTCGCCAGCCCCCCACGCCCTCCCCCTCCCTCTCTCTCCTCCCTGCGGTCGATAGCCATGACGCAGGTCACGAGAGTCCCACGCTGCGCAGAACAGCTTCAGCGGGCTGGGCAGCATTCCTGGCTCTCGTGGGACACGGGTGTCGCGGGGGGAGGCATGGCCGTCGGGGTCGCAGGCGACACTTTCCCGGGACGCAGACTCTGCCGGCGCCTGTGTTGCTGCGTGCAGAGGACGGGAGAGGGCTGGGGCCCGGGGGTGGTCAGCTGAGGCTTCGTGGACAGGCTGGATCAGGGCAGAGGGGCCGACGGCACCTGCTCGCCGTGCGGGGTTAGGAATGAAGCGTGGGTCGGGCTGGCCAGCTCCCCCACATCCTGTCCGGTACTCCAGCCCAACAGTAGCAATGACAACATACAGTCCATCACCTCCGGAGACTGGGACGTGACCAAGATCCTGTCCTATGACGAGAAGCGGAATAAGATGTGAGTACGGCCGGCCTCCAGCCCCAAGCCCTTCCATTCAGTGGCACAGGACTCCCTAGGTCCATTGTCTCAAGGGCCCCACGTCCAACATTGCAAGACCCTGAGCTGAGGAAGCTGAGGGGCCAGACCCACCATTTGCGAGTTCTAGGCAGTGCACAGAGTGCCCCGTGAGCACCCTCTCATCCTGCACCGCGGCTCCACAGGCTCCGTTTACAGCCTCCTGCCCCGTCCAAAAACAAGTCAGCTGAGACAAAGTGAGGTCAGGTCACTGAGCCCAGCGATTCAGTTATTCCTATGGTGACAGGGGGCTGGGGCTCTGTTCCGATGGCGGAGGCCGGGCCGGGGTGCGACTGGCGGCTGCCCCCTGATCCTGGGACCAGCGTCCAGGCTCCCGCCCGAGCTCCCAGGGCAGGTGAGCACCACACCTCCATGTCCCTGCCCCAGGCTTTACGAGGTTACCTGGCTGGGGCCTGGCCCTCCAGGAGCCTCACAGTCTTGCAGAGAAATTTCTGCATCTGAGTGCAGGGACCCACTGACCCCAGCATAGCCCTGCCCACCCCCCCCCCCGCCCCCCCCCCCTGCCTGCCACAGGGCTGGGCCTGAGCGGGACAGTAGGTCCTGTCCCCACGCACCCCCAGAACTCCCAGGGAAGCGCGTGCCGCTGGCGGCTGGAAGGCTGGCCCACCCCCAGGGCACCCTCTTCACCTGCTGGTCTTTGCAGCTACTTCCTGAGCACGGAGGACCTGCCCCGGAGGAGGCAGCTCTACAGGTACGTGGGCACTGCCCTGGGGGGTTCTTGGTTTGGCTGGTGTGCCCTGCACCGCAGGGGAGAGGGGAGGGGAGGTGTGGGGCAAACCTACCCCAGGGTGTCCCTGCAGCATCCCGAGAGCACAAGCAGGAACTACGGGGACCAGCGTCCGCCGTGGCGGGAGCTTTTGTTTTCTTTTTCTGCTTTTGCTGAACAAGTTCCCCCGACTCACTTCCTCGTGTTGAAAACCAAGTGTCTCTCCTTCTCACCATCGTTTGAGTCTGATTTGGAGGGTTCGGTCTCCCTGGGCTTGATCGGAGGCAGGTCTGGTGGGGTGTGTGCTGGAGGCCGGCTCTGCCGTCTCGGCGCCCCACCCGTTGTGACCGGCAGCTCTGTAACCTCAGAGAAGGGGAGGGTGGGGGCTGACGTCGGAATCCTGGAAAGGAAGCCTTCCTAGGGCGGGTCCCTCTTCAGTGTGGCCCAGTGACTGCTCTGGCTGGAGCAGGTGGTGGACTCTGAGACGGGATCGCCAGAGGCGGAAATGGGGCACCTTGTACGTCCTCGGTGTTTCGCCAACTAGGACGTGACCTTGGTGGTGGCCCTCAGACACCAGCTGCTCTGTGCGCACCTGAGGGCCCGCGAGGGTGACTCGGTCTGGATGGAGCCGACGCCTGGCTCCTCTCCCTGTGGTGGGGACCCTGGAGAAGCCCATCGGGGACCAGTGTGTCCCCTCCTGCCCACCAGGGCATATGCTGGCGGTGAAAGGCAGGCTCGGCCGAGTCCTTTTGGAAGGAAGAAAACTCTGGCAAAGCCGTGGGGTCCCAGGCTTCTCTGTGCAGCCGGGCATGTCTGTCCAGATAACGTAGCTCAGTTCGTCCCCCCGGGGTCAGAAGGTGATCAAGGTGCACCGCGTGCCTTTCCCTCTACCTTACACAGAGGCTGGAAGGTCATCTTCTGTCCAGCATGAGGGATCGTCCTGCTGTAGACAGGTTTCTGGTGGGGCCCGGGGTCAGAGTGGACCCCTCCCCTGCAGAATGCTCGCAGGAACTTCCCCTCAGGCGTGTGCCAGGCTCCGCCTGTATCTTTAGGTTGGAAACACATTTCAGGCCTTCCTGATGTGACATTGTGCTAGACGAGCGTGGTCACGGGGTCCTGCTGCCCCGGCCCCACCGAGTGAGGAGCACCAGCTTTCGGTGCCACCCTGCAGGAAAACCCACTGGGGTGCAGCCCAAGTTCAGTCCAGCCCGTGTCTCTGGGTCCTAATGCGCCCTACGCCAGCACCGGGCGCTCGGATACGGTCCTGAGGTGCGGAAAGCCAGTTCCTCTTCTCCGGAGGGCAGGGTACAAGGTACTAGATAGTGCATGAGCACTGCACCCCCTCACGCTGGGGGCACATGGGCCTGATAAAGGCGCAGGTGACCGAGCGCTCCCCCAGGGAGAGAGTGCGTCCCCCAGGAGCGGAAATGCTGTGAGCTCCTCGGAGTTGGGGGCCGCCCCCAGGAAGGGGGACACAGATCCGAGCGTTGGGGCGATCTCAGGAGATGAACGCCAGGGGCCCAGCGCTCAGGCACGGCACCAGGGACTCGAGCACGTGGGGGGCTCCGGGGCCACCGGGGATCTGCACCTTGTCCGCGGGGCTCACGGCCCACTGTCTCTGCCCCTCCAGCGCCAGCACGGTGGGCACCTTCAACAGGCAGTGCCTGTCCTGCGACCTGGTGGAGAACTGCACATACTTCAGCGCGTCCTTCAGCCACAGCGCCGACTTCTTCCTGCTCAAGTGCGAAGGTGAGCGGGGCGGCCGGCCGGTGCCCAGATGTGCGGGGGCGGGGGGCCGCAAGTCCCAGAACGGGGGCAGGGTATGTCACGGGTCATGGGTATGGGGGACCGCCAGCAGGTGAGTGTGGGTCAATGGTGGGAGTGAGTCCCAGAACAGGACAGGTCCTGCCCGGTGGCCGGTATGGGGGACCGCTGGCAGGTCACCGCACCACCTCTCCGTGGGTCTTACACCTTCCCTCACGGTTTACAGCCCATCCGAGGGTTTGCACGCCGTTAATCCCAGAGTTCAGCATGGTCTGCAAATGGTCCTGGGAGTGGGCGAGTGAGTGCCTCCCACCTTGATGGACGTAGGCCGCGTCTAAAGTGAATAAAGGAATTTCACAGATCAATTTCTCGTGCATATTTAAGGATGGGCGTGATAGAAACAGTCTCCGACAGGAAAAAACAAACTATTCTCCGGTGACGTAATTCATGGATAATTTATCCCAGAGCGTTCCCGATCACACCGTCCGCACACACAGAACAGTAGCCACGTCCCACAGTGGGCAAACCAGCATTTTGCATCTTGTTCTCGTATCCTAGAAGAACAAGGTAGGAACCCACGCAAAGGTAAGCGCCAGTACACACGGTCATTACAAATCATGTCTCCAAGAAGAGCCCCCGAGGTCACCTCCGAGGCGAGACGCTGAGGCAGGGGGACGGACGCGGCCAGGAGCAGCTCTGTCTCGCGAGCCGTGGTGGAGAACAGGAATTTTTGCTGGACTCGGTCTCTGTTAGCCTCTGCCAGCTGCTGGCCAGGGCACGACCTCACCCTCTTTTCATGACTCCCAAAGTCTGAAGAGGCCTCACGACAGAACGCCGCCGCCCTGGGCCACCCCAGGCTCACCCCAGACACTCTCCCCAGATAACAGGGTTGGGGCTGGGGGCCTCTGAAGTACAACTTCAGCCCCCCCTTGACCCCTCCAAGGTTATTACCGAACCCCGCTCTCCCGTGCGTGCTGGGGACCAGCCGGCCAGGGGCTGAGACCTCGGGAGCCAAAGCAGGAAAGAACCCGAGAGTCCGATGCTTCGACTGTCCACGGGGAGTTGCATGCGCGGAGCTGAGGCAGAGCCTGACCGAAGCCGCGGCGGCAGACGGCCGGGACCGGGGCTCCAGGAGGAGGAAGTGAACTGTGAAGCCCGCGGCGTCCTGACAAAACCCAGAAGGGCCGGATGGAAGGGAACGCGACGCAGAACGTCCCAGACGAGGATCCGGCATCTAGACTCCATTTAAGTATTTAGCGCGTCGCCGTATCTCAGCATCCGCGTGAACGAGCCCTCTGGTCTAAAGCATTTCTCTGTAAATGTTCTTTTCGTATTAACCTGTTTCTGGCTCGAGTCACTCAAAGGTCCAAATTAACTTTGGCCTCTGAAACCTAATCAAAACCTCATTTTTAAAAGGGGGTTTTCTAGAAAGACTTGTGTGGTGCAGCCTAGAAAGGCCCCGGGTGCAGTGAGGGGAGACTTGGCCACCATGAAACTAATCTGGGTCCTGCCCCTGGTGTCCCCCACCCGTGTTGCCGGTGACTGCCGCGGGGTAAAGTTTCACATGATTGTGCTGTCGGAGTCCAATTGCTTGGGGTCGCGTTGGGGAGGGGTCGCGTTGGGGACGACAAAGCAAGGAAAGGCTCCCGTGAAGTGACTCTTCAGATGAAGGTGCGAGTGAGATTCAGACTGGAGGGAAGGCAGGGTGGAGCACCAGAGGAGCCCGGGGAGCCCTGAGAGCACATGGAGGGTCCCCACGGCCGGGGAGCCCCCGCCGGTCCAGCGGAGGTTTGTCCAATGCAACAACCAACACGAAGTCTCAGCAGTTCCCCTCCCCCCGCGTTTCCCCGCAGCGATGAGCGCGGACCCGCCTGTCCAGCCCGCGGCAGCGTTTGTTAACTTCATCCCCCGAGTGTTTCTCCCACACCCCGATGCTACTCTGGAGACCCCGTAAGCCTCTGAGCCAACTAATGTCCCCACCCCTGGCCCTGCGGGCTTCCCTCGCCCCCCGCAGCGCTGGGCCGACCAACGTGGCCTCGAAGATGCAGCCAGAGTGGCCCCAGCAACAAAGAAGCCCCCCCCACCTGGGCTGAGGGAAACCGTGAGGACATTAGGGGGGTCTGTGGGAAGTGGGGGCAGGGAGCTCTAGGGACGCCTCACGTTCAGGGACTCAGCCGTCGCTCAGGGAGCGTGACCCGCTCCGTCTGGACCACGGACAGGGCTGTGGCCCGAGGATTTAGAACCAGGACAGGGCGGACACCAACAGCCAGAACAGGTGCCCAGTCACAGCCGCGGGCCGTCCGCACCCTCATTGTCACACGTCCCCTAGGTCCCCTCGTCTGGTGCTGGTTTCTCCACTTCCTTAGCATTCGGTCTGTGCTTCCTCGAGGTCTGTCGTTTCTGTACTTCTGTGTGAGTTTTTTAAGACTTGACAGATGGAGAGAGCGCGTCCACGCAAGTGGATGGGGGAGGGGGAAGCAGGCGCCCCGCGGAGCAGGGAGCCCGACGCGGGGCTCCGTCTTCTGCAAGATCATGACCTGAGCTGAAGGCAGACGCTTCACTGACGGAGCTCCCTGGGCGCCTCTGTGATTCTTAAATTCTTAATTTTAATTATGTAAACATTTTTAAAGGCATATGTTATTTTTATACTTTGGCACACGATAGGTTAAAATAGCACAGGTGAGCAAAGACACTTACCTCCACTCCCGACCGAGCAAGGCCCCCCCCACCCGTGCCAGCGTCTCTGTCGACAAGACGTGGGTTTCAGACGGTCACCGAGAGCTTGCGTGAGGAACACCTGTAAGCGGGAAGCGGTAGGACCCGGTGGAAATGTGCCGTGTGTTTAATGTACAGATGTTTAGATTGTTCTCCAGATCTCGGGGGTCCGGCGGAACATCCAGAATCTGGCGTTATGATGTAACACTTTATAGCGATTTTCCGGGAAATATCCATAAGTTCCAGTTTGCTGGTTTTCTCACTGACCCAGTACGATTGCGGTGATAGAAGAGCCTCACCCGTGTTCAGCTCTACGATTTGAAAAGCACACTCCTCATTTTTGGTGTTTATGTCCCCATTTCTGATTCCTTGTGATTTCTCCTCTTACAAAGAGATGTTAGAGCTCCCTACACTGAACGTACTGCCCTCCCCTTCTGTGCTTTGTCTTTGGAGGCTCAGTGAGGGCTTGTCCCTTCCCCAGAGCTTTCCCCAGGCAAGGGTAGGTTCTGATCGGCCCCTTGGAGGAGCTGGCCCAGGCGGCGTGGGCACGGCTGTGGGTTCACCGTCAGACCACTGCGCGCGACGGGATCTGGCGCTGATTCCTCAGCGGCCCCAGGGCACTAGCTCAGAAGCTTGGCTGCATGCCCACAGAGCTGGGACATCACCTTCAAGCCTTGGGCACCTCCTGTGTTCTCTTAAAGGAAAAAAGTAGTCACCATCTGTATACGTTTTCTGGGGCTGCCATAGCCCATTACCACAAGCTCAGTGGGCTTAGAGCAACAGAAATGTGTTCTCGCAGTTCTGGGGGCCAGAGTGAGAAAGCAACTTGTCCGCAGGCTTGGCCTTCCTGGAGGCTCCGTGCCCCTCTCCAGCTTCTCATGCTGCCAGAAATCGGTGGTGATCCTGATTGTAGATGCACCCGCCCCAATCGCTGCCTCCAGAGGCACTTCCTCCTGTGTCTCTCAGCCCGCTTCTGTCTCCTTGTAGGGACACCGACCGGGGGTGAGGACCCACCCATCCCGTCAACATCATCTTAACTCGGTTACATGGACAAAGGTCCTATTTCCAGACAAGGGCACACTCACAAGTACTGAGATTAGGACTGCACAGATCTTTTGGGGGGACACAGCTAACCCACACCTCCCTTGTGTGACCCAAATCACCTTCTTCTGTAAGAAAGAGAGGAGAGAAGCTCTGTCACTGTTTTTCTCAGGGACACAAATTTAAGGGCAGCCCCATAAGACCTGGTGACGGAGAAAGGGCGGCACCGCTTTCTGGAAGGAAGACGAAGGGCCGCTGAGGAAAGAAGTGGGGTCTAAACCAGGCTTCCAGAAGACAACGCTGGCGTGTTAGCAGGAGTGTGCATTTTCTCCAGAAAGTCTTCTCCCATGTTAGAAAGGGAAATGAACACTCACGCCACACAGAGCTTTGAAAAGTAGTTGGAGTTTCCTCCTCCCCAGCTGAAGTCAACCGTGAGAGCCACGGAGCCGCTGACTCAAAGAGCACCATTTACAAAATCTGAGTTTTACAATCATGGCCTGTGTTTAGAGAATCGGATTTTTCTCTTCAAACTGAATCCGGAGAGCATGATTCATTTTCCTTCGAGTTTGCCCTACGGACGCAGTCAGCCCTATTTCTAAGAAATGCCTGAACTCCACCAGGAGAACAGGACCTGTGCATGAAGCATCGTACGCTATTTCATTCCAGTTTCCTGTTTCAAAATTAATAAATCAACTTCTTTTTCTTGGAACCCAACATGGTATTCTTGCTTTTCTTCCTGTTCTGAGTGGAGCGTGGAGCAACCTGTGTTAGGAATCCTGCGGCGGTTCTGGCCCTCACCTCTCTTCAGTGTTAAGTTGTGATTTAGGAGCAACTTGCCAGTGGTTAAGATACTAGGCCATAGACTCAGCAACTTAATTTATCAAGAGAAACTTCTGCATCTGGAAGTCAAATTGAAATAAAATACAATGACATAAGCTTAAAATACAGTGAAGGGCTCTATCTGATTTTCTTCTTACTGTTAAGTGCTCGGGGCTGTTACTGCCATGGAGAGAGAGAAGTCACAGAAGTGGACAGCAAGGAAGGATGAAATCAGACGGAGCTGGCTAGAAGCTGGGTCCCTCCACTTCTAGTTTTGTACTTGGGCACATTGGCTCGCCCAGCGGACCCCTTGTTTCCTCATCCTGGAAGCTAGGGTGGCGACAGCACCTGTCTCACAGGTTGTTGTCAGAACAGAGGGAGATCACGCACACACAGTGCTTACCATGGCGTCTTCGACAGCAAATGTGTAGTTAGTAAGTGACAGCTAATGTTGCAATCACTGTTGCCGTTGTCACCATCACCATCACAGGTAAGAGTGTCTTACCTGACCACCAGCCCCTGCCTCGGCATCTGGAAGGTGGGGCTAATGCTACGGAGGCTTCACCTCTGTGAAATTAACAAAGCAAATCCTTCACTCGGTGTTTCCAAATGTGAGTGGCCGTCTGATACCTCATCAGGTGGAGCCTGAAGCTCTGGGTCTGCCCTTACACTAGCAGGGTAGAACGTTCCAGAAGGGACTGTGGTTGACAGAGCCACAGAACCTTGCATCACCCCTCTGTTAGGCACAGAGTATTAGAGCCTGGTGGCTTCCGGAGCGCGTAAGCCGTGGGAGCCCTCCACAGCCAGTTCTCGGCAGAACTTATGAAGGAACCAGAGGTTCTTACTTTCTCCAGTACTGGCTAATTTCTCTGTGTGTGCCATTTCCTCTCTCTGCCTTTACTCCCTCAGCTGCCCAGTGCTCACAGCCACCCTGGCCACATCTGGACCTCAGGGAATATAACAGGAGAATTGCTCACTGATGTGCTATGTTACGTTCTCCCTGAGTTGTAGTCAGAGCAAAGCCATGTGTGGCAGGGACGAGAAATAGGTGTTGACCCAACTCCACATCACTGCAAGTCACTGGCTACAGTGCTGTAGGTAAGAAGCAAGCTTCGGCCAAGTCCAGCTCAGCGAGGAGGAATGTCGTGAGCAGTTGATTGGTCATGTGTGCCACATGCAGCAGTGAGGGAAGGAGGGGGTGCCCACGTGCCACGTATCTCTTCCTGGAAGGAATGGAAATGTCTACTGATCTTGACACTGATACAGAAATTATCCCGGCGAAAGTTTGTTGCCCAGTGCTTCTCGCTGAATGATAGCTATCGGCCATGCATGAGGAGAAGACAGCTCCAGATCCCTCCAGTGTGGCCCAGAGCTAATGCTGGTTCACACCCAGTCCTTCAGTGCACACCAAAGCAGGTGCACGCTCTCACACTCTGGCCCGATGTAGGCATCAAATATTCTCTTCCACTGACGTTAATTCAAATAATTATAAGTAATAGTGTCAGAGCTGGAAAAGTAATAAATCATCTGCATCCTTATGGACAAAACTGTATTATTAGCTTCAAACATATAGGGTGATTTCAATCCCCTATGACAAGATTTTGAAAGAGAAAAGCACATGGTTTGCTTCCGCAAGCTACCTAATCCTCCAGACATCTCTTACACCGGGTTTCCAAGGCACTGACCTGGGCTGCCCTTTCTAATTTTGAGTCTGTCCACGTGAATGTGGGGAGTCAGGCTGCAGGCTCCTTGGAGCATCGCTGCTCTGTCTCTGAGGAAGAACAGCTGTTCAGTGCCGCAGACACTTGGAGCTACGCCCTCTGAGGCTGTGGGTACCAAGAACAAGGAGAGGGATTCTTAGGGCAGGTTAAATCATTAGTAAAATTTACATGAATTCCTTGGAAGATGTTAAACTCAACAGTAAATGCTGTCAGACTCCAAGCAGAACCCTCAAAAGGAGCCCTGTTGCTCCTCCTCAGTAACAGCCAAACAAGTATTTCCCTTGGGGGAGAAACTTCTCACTTTCCCACCGGACCCCTTCATCACCAGCAAGTTTCTGAGCTGGGCCAGTACCAGGGGACAGGGCACTTCAGACAAAATAAAGTCTTTCCTGAAAACGTGCTCCTTGAAGTGTCCATTCAGTGCAATTGTAACAGCTCCATGACCTGCATAGTCCTTCCATGCTCACTGCCCCGACTCCAGCGAGTCGAGAGCCTGCACCCGTCAAGTGCCCTTCACGCTCTCTCTCCCCAGCCAGCCACTTCGCTCTGGACCACCACATCACATTTCCTAAAGTGTATTTTTCTTCAGAATGGCTTCCAGAGCACACACATCTCTCTCCTTTCTACAGTAAGTGGTGAAAGACACAGAAAATGAAAAAAATAAATGGCACCACTGGTTCATCAAGAAGGGGGATGCCAGCAGACAAAACACTGAAGAATTTATGGAAAGTAAAAAGAGATAGATCACGTCGAGAGTGAAAGCTAAAGCCTAGGATTCATAGCACAATTCATGAAGGACATGATTACCCAATAAGTAAGTAAGTAAGTAAATAAGTAAATAAATAAATAAATAAAATCAACAAAACTAAAAAAACAACCTGCAGAATGGGAGATGTTTACAAATGACATATGCAATAAAGGGCCAGTATCTAAAATATGTAAAGAACTGCTCTAACACCTAAAAAACAAGCAGTTAAAAATGGACAGAAGACATGAACAGACATTTTTCCAAAGAAGACATCCAGGTGGCCAACAGACATGTGACAGAATGTTCAACATCACTCATCCTCAGGGAAATACAAACAAAACTACAATGAGACATCCCTTCACACCTGTCAGGATGGCTCAGATCAAAGACACAGGAAACAACAAGTGTTGGTGAGGATGAGGAGGAAAAGGAACACTCATGCTCTGTTGGTGGGAACGCAGAGTGATGCGGCCACTATGAAAACCAGTATGGAAGTTCTTCGAAAAGTTAAAAATAGAATTACCATATGATCCAGTAATTCCACTTCTTGGTACTTACCCAGAGCATTCAAAAACACTAATTGGAAAGGATCCATGCACTCCCGTGTTTACTGCAGCATTATCTACAATAGCCAAATTATAGACGCAGTCCAAGGGTCTGTGGACAGAGGTATGGGTAAAGAGCTTGCGGTAGGTACATACGGTGGAGTACTAAAGAGTGAAAAAGAATGAAATCCTGCCATTTGCCACGACACGGATGGATCTAGAGAGTTCTAGGAAATAAGTGAGTCAGAGAAAGACAAATGATGTATGATTTCACATCTATGTGGAATTTAAGAAACAAAACAAATGAACAAAGAGACAAATAAAAGAGACAGAATGAAAATAAAGGCAAAGCAAGAAACTGACCCACAGAGAACACACCGATGGTCATGGGGGGTGGGGAGGGGGGCGTGGGGGAAACAGGTGGAGGGAACGATGAGTGACTCGTCTTGATGAGCAGTGAACACTGTAGGGAACGGTGGAACCACCACGTCATGCACATGAAGCTCATGCAACACTGCGTGTTAACTGCTCCAGAATTACAATTAAAAGCTAAATTAAAAGGGTAAACTGACTCAACAGAATGTTTGCCCTCCCCTAAATCGTTTTAGTTTAAAAGAAAAACTGAACAGAGGAATCAATCATTATACACCCTGGTTTTCCAAGGAAGCACAGATGATGCCTCACAAAGACCTGTGGAGGCCTGATAATCATTTTCAGAGCCTTTCCTTCATTCTCAAAAGCGTCCTTGCTCGGGCAACATTATGAACAGAATCCCACCAGACAGTAATCTGGACATCCAGCAGCATCGCCCAGAAGACCACAACTTGTCAGAGACAAACACTCAAAGAAATCTTGAGAGCTATGGATAACAGTTCCAAGAAATGCATCTGCCGTGTGGAGGTTCTTGGAGAGACTGGAATGAATAAAAGGGGGGAAATAAGCCAAGATACACTAGAAAAAAATCCCGCCAAGCTCTGAATCATTGGAGAGGAGAGAAGTATTGGACGTCTTACAAGAATGTGAGGAAGGAGCTGACGTTAATTCCTTTGAGGGAAGCTTGATAATTCAAAGGTTCGAAATTACATAAGGTTACAGGGAGAAGCACTATGGAGGGTTTTTTCTTTTCTTTTGTCTTTCCTTTTCTCCTTTTCTTTTAAATACTTAGGGTAGTGTCAGACTTCTCAGCTGCAAAGCAACAGCTGGGAAACAGTGGAAGGACTTCTGTAGGAGACTGCTGATGGAAAATGATTTGTTACTTTTGTCCTGTCCCTGCTGAGCTCTTGTTCAACAAATGGGCAGGAAAGGGAACTTGGGGGAAAGTGGGTGCACAGCCAAGGACGCCCTCCACAGAGCAAAGAGGCAGTACACGTTGGGGGAGAAGGGAATGTTTGCAGACCACACACCTGACCAGGTGTTCATGTCCAAAATGAGTGTGGGCTGGGAGCCATGCCCCCACCCCTAGTAGGGCGGCTGGAGAGCTCCAAGGGAGCAGATGTCCCCCGCCCCATCGGTAGGTCCCCAGAGCACACACTGGACGTTCTACCCTGTTTCCTGGATTTCTCTCCTTTATTTTAATCTTTATTTTTACATCGTTCTGCTTTTCCCACCTAATCCTTTTAAGCTAGTTTTATTTTATCTCTGCGTTTATATCTTCTCTGCCTTAAATCCCGTTTGCCCCAGACCCAGGGCAGAAAAAGCACTGTCTGTGAGAAGGGGACAGCTCACCAAGTGACTGGTAAACGGAACCCCACCCTCCTCGGCCAGCTCCAGAGGCAGCCTACGGTCGGGTCTGAGCGCCTCCGACTTGGCCCTGCCCACCCGTTGTCAAGTGCAACGTTACAGGAACTTCGATAGACAAAACAGATCAAAACGAAGTCTTATTGGCATTATAATATGTTATTAGTTTGGAAGAATAGCGCGGGCTTTCCAGGTCAATCCAGGAGCATGGTGAGACCACTTTGGAGAGCGGTGAATTTGGAAATGATAAATTCGAGAATGCCGGTCATTCTTGCCCCCACCAGCTCCCATGTCCCGAAATTCTAGCTGCGTCCCACAGAGCCGCCGCCCCTGAGGCTCTCTCCTCTTGGAAGGCCACTGCTGGAATAGATGCCTGGGATGCTCCTAAACCCGTAAAACTAAACTAAACTAAAACCTGCCTCTCCTCAGCCTGTCAGATGCCTACAACCCCCCCGTGTCCGAGCCCATGAACTTTCTCGGACCCCTCACTTTCTCCTTCCTCTGAGAGCCTCTGTGGCCTCCGCTAGGCTGTTGTGTCTTACACCTTCCCTCCTGGGCACTAAGCTCCCCAAAGTCAGGACCTGTCTCGTTGGCGTCTACGCAGCCACGCTATCGTAGACTGGATGGCCGTGGAGTTGGTACAGGTGCGCTCCCTGAGCCCAGCCCCCACGAGGACGCCACCGTGTGTGCAGGAGGCGTGGGGGCGGGTGCAGGCCCTCCTGGGCTGGAGCCCGTGGAAGGGCCCGTCCTCCCCTCCCTCCTAGCTCACCTCTGCCTGCATCTCCTTCACTTGTACCAACCCCCTTGGCACTGTCTGTTCCCTTACCCTGCCTCAGTTTCCCCTTAGCACATCTCCTAAAGGAATGAACAAAAGCCACACCGAAGTGCTACACTTAGAGGCCAACACAAACTGAGTTCGAAGTCAGAATCATACTCTAGAACTTCCCAGAAAAGAACTCATGTGTCCTTTTTAAAAGTTACGAAAGCTACCCGTCATGATGTGGAAAGCCAAGATATTCTTTATTACTTCCTGCCATCGCTCATGAAGGTACACCCGCAGGATATGAAAGTGCAAGCACTGATTTCCTTGTTTAGGCAGAAATGTCGGAAACAATGAAAGAGGACCCTAAGCAGGAAAAATGTGCAGATTTTAAATTCTATCTGTAACACGCAGCAGATGGGTCTGAACGAATTTTCCAAGTGGATAGAGACTTTGTTGGGCAGACTTGACATGCTTCTTCAGAGGAAGCCCTGGGACCCGTGAGAGGGTTTCAGGGAGTTGGGTCGGCACAGAACACGAGGAAAAGCCACGAAGGGTGGTAAGCTCTGTTCTAAGGTTCTAGCTGTGTGTGCCCTCCATGTCCACACCATGACAGCGGAAGGTCCTTCCAGGAGTTCTTCAGGCGGAAACTAGGTGGCCAGTGATGGAGATGTCCTAGGAGGCTCCCTTTGGGCTCTTGGGGACTCTGTGACCTCCTGTTCTCGCCATCATAAGCGTGCAGGATTGTTCTTTCCCCAGACTGACACAGCAGAGAAGCTGTAAGGAACATGCCAGCACCCACGCAAACTGGGCACCTTCTCCAGACATCGGGTATCTCCGGCCACATGCGACGGTGCTTATCTTAACACAGAAGAACTTCACACACTGAGCGATCCCAAGTACACCGTGAATCCCAGCTCATCTCTGAAGTCAAAATTCAGTATGGGGTCAGTTTTATGGAGTTGTCCTTTGTGGAAACGTGGTGATTGTCAGCTAATGGGATGTGACATCTTCGAGACTCATTAGCAGCCAGCGAGTCCCCGGAGGTCACGCCGTGGCCGTCCGGGGTAAGCTGGGTTTTGTTGCCGCTGCCTCCCACGCCTTGGACAGGATGTGACTTCAGCTCTCTGATCGTGTCAGGGTGTCATTTCATGGTCTGGACTGTTTTTAAAAGAAGATACTCAGACAAAGTCCATTTTATTTTTCCACTTCGTGGCTGTTTGCAAAAAGTTTGTTTTCTAGATGGAGATACGAAGGCCTTTGCTCCGGACCAAAAGAATCCTTACCTTAAGCCACCCTGCCGGCCTGTTTTGACCCCCAGCAAAATAGCCGTCACTGTCTCCCGCCCAGGTTCCCATAGCAGGTGAGGTTTGGGGTTTAAACCAGGGAACATGACTTGCCTAGCAGAGATGAGTTACGAGTATTCGATTGGAAATATGTACCTGGCCCTCAACAGAAGTTTCCATCCTAGATAACACCTCAAAAGAATCAATTCCAAGCTTAATTATTGATGCTGAGGGAGAAGAAAAGGAGTATTGGAGAAGAGACGCTTGTCCAGCCCCGAGCTCCTGCTTCTCCCCTTCCTCACTGCTGGAGAACACTAGCACGCGCAGATGCTTAGGGGCGCAGGGACAGAGAGTCCGTGAGTGAATCCCACGCTGCAGATTATAATGGGGAGTGAGGGCCCTTTAGGGCGCTGGAGAGAACACCCCCGGACTGAGAAGAACAGCTCCTCCTCAGCGCCAATCAGTCGCCGCCATTCAGAAGCTGATTTCTGGATCTTACAGTATTTCAACAGAACTTCAAAACCCATATTTTTATACAAAAATCGAATTTCCAAATGTTGGAAACAAACTACGATTTGAAACACGTTCCTTTTGGCTGAGCAGAGCATGAGCAGGCCAGAGCTGAACCACAGGTGACCGGTCCGCGACGTCTGCTCGAAGCAGCACACCAGATTGCCAAGGGGAGTTTCTTACCAGTTCTTGGCCCCAGTTAGGAGCTCCCTCTTGGTTATCACTGAATAACAAAGCTTAAATAGCCGGGAGGAGCTGTAAGAGAAGTGGGCGTGTTTCTGTCTCAAGGATCCAACCCTGGACACTCATGAGTCCAGGAGACTTTCTAAAACTGATCTGTCAGAATATTTCAAAGGTGCTGGTACTTACTCCATACTGTCCAGCATGGTTGAATAAGGCAGTTTTCATATTAATAAATTCTTCTCGTTACACCATACCATAAACTGTCTTCAAAACTGTAAGGCCGTTTACCACGCATCCTGTTGGCTGTAAATTCATCATTCTTGACTGCTTCAAGGAACTCTTTGGCACCGTCGGTGTCCGCCGTCATTGACTTGAACCATCGGTCCATGGGAGGAAGAATGTTCTCACAAAACGTAGTGCAGTGATTGTGAATCCCACTTTCCTTGCTCTGTTGTTGAGGAATCCAAGGCACAGAGCTGTTGGTGACTCAGGCAAACCACCCAGCCAGTCGGTAGTAGCAGCGGCACCAGACCCCACGCCATGTGGCCGCCATGTTGGTGCTTCTGTGAACACTTCTTCCCCCGTGGGTCCCGCTGAACGTGACGGCTGGCTGTCGAAAGTTTTGTGTGCTTGGCACCTGGTACCCAGTGAAAGAACAAGAGGCAAACCTGGAAGATTTGCTAAGGAAAAAGGTGACAAACAAAGCTCAAAGTCACATTTTTATTCTCGTAAGTTCTGTCCGTGTCGTGCACACCAGAGCCGTAGCTTCAAACATGGGATGGCTCACGTTTGTGTGAGCATCTAGAGGATGTGGTTTGAGCCACTTGTCCTACTACCACGAGGGGTTTGCAGGCTAGTAAGGAGCCAAGGAGAGACCAACAGTTAGGAGTCGAGCCCATACCCAGCACGTAAATAAATGCACACTCAGTCTAAGAACTACAAATCATCGTGTAACTCGTGGGTGACGCCGACCCCCTATGTAACACACTCAGGACAGTGGGAAGTTCGGTACATCAAATGTAGAACAACTGTGGTCTTCTTCAACACAAAAAAGACAAAATGGTAGCAGAAGACGGAGCAGGGGCAGAGAGAATTGAAAAATGAATTTGAAAAAGCAGAAGTTCTTACAAAGCTCTTTTCAGGAATTGTGGTGCCGAGTAAGTCAGCAACTTTTTTCTCTCCAAGGAGACAAAGTAGGATCATCCGGTTTTCTTTCCTTCTTTCTTTTTTTTTTTTTTTTTTTGGATCATCCAGTTTTCTTAAAATAGTCACATTCAAAGAAAAATGAGCAGAGACACCTGGCTAAATGTTACATCTGCTTTCACTTCCATTAATTTTTTTCCCCCAGGAGAGGGTATTAGATCTTGTTACACAGCCATTGGCTGAAGATACAGCACTCGAAACACATTTTTAAAAGCCGCCTATTTTATCCTCTGTGGCTGTCAGTCCATACGGGGACATGAAGTTAGGGAAGCCATAGGCAGAGTAACACCCATCCTGCCTGGTGTCCTTCTCCGCAGACTCATCAAAATGTCCGGGAGAAGCCCTGTTCCCCACCCCGCCTCTTTGCCCTAAGACAGGTTCTGGCGTTCACCTCCCTCCTCCACCCAGTTCAATTATTGAGCAGCTGCTGTATACTTCTAGGTGTTAAGGAATCAAAGAATTGAACAGAGGTCCTGCCTGGAGGGCCTTGTGTTGAGGGAGGAATGTCATTTCGTGCGATCGGTGCTGTTACTGAGCCGTGTGCAGGGTTGGGAGAACCAGGGGAAACCCTCTCCGTGCTGGGAATCGTGCTGGGAATCGTGCTGGGTGTGAATAAGCATCGTCCTTGACCTCAGGGAAGTCACAGATGCATGGGGACACGCTGCCTAACAAAAACTCGTAGATTCAGGCCCTAGAGGTTGCTCTAAGGGTCCCGGAGTTCACCGGCTCCCTTCTCACGAGCAGAACCGCTACCCACTCTTACACATGAGACTGTTAACACACTTTAGACATCTTGCCCAAAGCACATAGTTAGGGGCACGGGCAGGGCTAGGACCGGTATTTCCTCCACACCTAAATTCTCCAGGAGCCCGTGGGGACCACTCTTGTGATCTCCTGTGCACAGGGACAAGCGACCATTTTAGCTGATGGCTGCCCTCCCAGGGCTCCTCCCGCGGACGCATATGCTGAGCCCTGGTGAGGCTCGGACACAAGAGGGCGCTGCAGCCCTGCATCTTCGTACCTGCCTTCCCAGGCCCAGGCAGGGTCAGGGCAGAGCGGGCATTTGCCAGTGCCTGCCACCCCCTTCAGGGCAGGGAATCTGTCCCCCAGCCAGAGGGGCCACAGAGACGGAGCGGTCCAAGCTGAGAGTCTCTCTGATGCTTCCCGTCTGCGAGATACTGACTGCAGGCCAGGATGGGCCAGGATGGGCAAGGCAGAGGTGCTGGCGAGTAGCCCGGAGTCTAGGGACCTTAACCACATCGTGAAACCCATCAGGCGACCAGCACGGGAAGGGAGCTGACAAGAGCCTCGGCTGGGATGGGCTGCGTCACCCGCGTCATGGGTGTGAACGGGCCCCCATGCTCCAGGAGCCCACCGTCAAGGAGACGGACGTCACCAGCTAGAGAACCACAAGGGGCAGAATGTAGCAAATTATTAGGGAAAGACTCTAAAAGCTGTAGGTGGCCAAGAAAGAGCGAGTTTGGAAACTGGTAAAAATGGGCAGGGAGAATGGCAGGTGGTCCTTCACCAAGGAGGAAGCTACAGCAGTGACTTCCTTGTGTCTTGTCTATAAAACTGAGATAATTAGAGTACCTGCCTGGTAGAGTGGTCATTACCTTAAGTTATTTATAATTCATAAAGTACTCCTAGCAGGACCTAGTAGCAGTAGAGGTGACGATGTTACTGTTCTTCAGCACAGGTGACGTTATTGGTGATGGTGATGGTGATTACAGTGTTATTGGTGACTGTGATGATGGTGGTGATGGTGACGTCACTATGGTGATGAGGACATTGTTGTTGATGATGGTGCTGTCGATGAGAATGGTCCTGTTACTCATTGCTAATGATGTTATTGTTGATAATGATGACAGGGCTATTGATTATGATGATGACAGTGTGTTGATGACGGTGTTGATGATGATGATGGTGTTGATGATGGTGATGATGATGATATTACTGTTATCATTGTTGTTGCCCTAGCTCTGACTCACACCTAAGGGGGGGGCCTTCAACTATTGTCACCTTTTCCCTATAGTGGGAAGTACTGTCACCTCTTATTTCTGATGACTGGTGATGTGAATTTACATAGAGGTCAGTTACTAATAGCTATTGTTTCTATTTTGTGCAAAAATCGGGCCAAAATGACCAAACTTTATCATGGAATGTATCTTTAGGCAAAGGACTTTTGTTTACTTTCTGAGCATACAAAGAAGCTGGTAGTGGCCTTCATGGTTAGCTGAAGTGGATATTGAAGATCTGGGCCAGGATCTGGACCTTTCTAGATAGTGTGGAAGGTGTCCACATCTTCATGCAGAGGACAAGAGGAACTCTGTCCTCAGAGCACTCAGCCCAGATAGACCAAATCGAAATGAAATGAAGAAACACACAAACAATGAATCTCACTTTGCCTGGGCAGACAGACCACCACATCCCCAGATCTTAAGCGTGACATCAAACCTCTCTCCCTTGAGTTCTGAGCTGCTACCAAGGGATGTTTACATTGCTAATAATTATTAATAACCGCTTCCATCCATTTCACGTTCGCATTGGCCAAGAACTGCAAAGCAGGTCAACTTCATTTAGTCCTTACAAACAGCATAGCTGTCCACGTTTTATGTGTGAGGAGACCAGATCCCAGAAACCAAGGGCATGTGGTTTTACGTAGGTGAGCTCAGGGAAGATGAAGTTATGCTCTTACCTAAGAAGTAAAGTTTAATGCATTTATTGCCAAAATGATCATGATCTGTAGGCCTGGGAACAGAAGAGTCCTTTGAACTTCCACGTGACTCGGAGCCCTTGTCTGTAATCCCCGCAGGTTTCTAATGGGAGTGAGCGCGGGATACTTCCACAGGCACAAGCGCTCAGAGGAAGTCTGTTCTGCTGGTGACCTGTGTCTGTGCTGTACCTCTTTGGCTTAGGGGTGTCTCACAGTTTAGCCAAGGACATGTATATGGGAAAGTATCTCTGGGGGAGGGGAAGAAGGGAACGTCTTAGGCAAACAGGGTCCGTGTGTACCATATGTGAACACAGGGTAAGAGCTACCTCTAGGTCCCTGCCATGGGTTGAATTGTGTCGCCCCCACCCCACTCCCCAAATAATATATTGAAGTCCTAACTCCCAGTGCTTCAGAATGTGACTTTATCTGGAAATAGGGTTGCTACATGTGTAATTAATGGAGATGATGTCATTCTGGAATGATGTGGGTCCTTAATCCAATAGCTGGTGTCTTGTAAGAAGAGGGAAAGGGACAGACATGCAGGACAGAGGTGCCATGTGACAACAGAGGCAGGTAGACCGAGATGCAAGACCAAGGGACAGGCTGGCCACCACCAGAGGTGGAATGACCCTCCCGGGCAGGTTTCACAGGGGACCTGGCCGTGCTGACACCTGCCTGTCTCAGACTCCCAGCCTCCAGACCGTGAGGCAGCAAATTCTGTTGTCCCAAGCCTGCCAGATGTTGGAATTCCATTATGGCAGCCCTGGAAAACTGACACGGTCCTCAAGAGCAGCTCCTCCAAGCCCTCCCTCAACCACTTAAAACCCCACTCCGACTTATGACCTTCAAGCAGTGGTTCTCCCAGAGTAGCGCACAGGCTCGGTTACACATGCAGATTCCCAGGCCCCATCACAGCCTGTGGAACTGGAGACTCGGGAGATCCCCTGCTTCCGCTTCCGCCTCCGCCTTTCCAGGTCCTCCCGGTGATCTCGGTACCGCCGGAGTTCAGTAGAGCGTGTACGCAACACCATCTCCTGGCTTCCAAGATAGACTTCTCTGAGTTTTTTCTGAGATCAGCCGGCATCCTACCATCTCTAAGATCTTATTTAAATCCATGGGTCCATCTTACAGTCCCTGGCGTCTCAGAATCCACCGAAAATAGTACCCAACATCCATCTACAGCGCCTGCTACTGTCTTGTTGAAGAAGCTACAGCGGAGGTAGAAGTGATCCCTGGTGCTTGTGTCCTGGGCAGCGGGAGGATGACGAGCACCATGAGACACACCGTGACCTTCGGGAATGCTTCCTGGGGGGCGTTTGAAGCCCCCGTTCTTCTGTGATGATCCGGGACAGCCTGAGCCCCAGCCTCTGGGTCCCACTGCTACTTAGTTACCGTGAACTTCACTTCTGTGGGCCGTTTGGGAGCTCTCGAGGCTGCGCTTCTGAGACGCACCCCTCACTTAGAGAGGGGCCCCGGCCAAGGGAAGGCATGCGTTTGGTTGGCTCACGTCCTTCTCCTGGAAGTGTTTCCCCATGAAGCATGCGACTCCAGCTCCCCCGTCCCAGCCCACTCGGGGCACTGAGGCTTCGGATAAAAATAGTGTGCGGTTCGGGTGCTGGCATCGAAGAGAGAACATCTGTTCTGCCACACTTTAACAACACGGCTGCTACAGCAGGAGAAGATTAATTAAAAGTGTCACTCATGCGGCCGTTCCCGCGCCACCCCATGCCTCCTCCGCCGAGCATTCGTGTACGTGCCGTGAAGGATTTGGTTGTGGCGTCCTCCCGCATTGATCCCGTTTAAGTGACTCTGAAGTGCTCAGGGACATGACAAAAATGAGAAAACTGGGGGAAGAGGTTTTATTTTCAGAGTTTTTAAAGCGTGAGTTTTAGTAAAACACCGTGGGTTGGTGTGGACGGTACACACTCATACGCACACGTAAGAGCATGTGTGTACACACAAGTACATGAGCACACGTGCTGGTGTGTGCACATACACGTACACACGAGCAGGTGCACACACGCACATGCACACAAAAGCAGGTGCACTCTCACGTGTACCTGTACCTACAAGCAGGTGCACACATGCACACACACACATACACATGCATGTGTGCTGGTGCACGCACGCTCTCACGTGTGTTCATATGTGCAGGTTCTCGCACATGCATGTACATGCGAGCGGATGCACACTCACACAAGTACACATGCATGTGTGCTGGTGCTCACACGTGTTCATCGGATGCACACTCTCACACAAGTACACATGCATGTGTGCTGGTGCTCACACGTGTTCAT